>NC_090900.1:2880180-3051000 GCF_040956055.1 Brachionichthys hirsutus | reverse complement strand
GTTTGAATGTAAATGGAAAAGAAAATCAAATCTAATAATAATAACAAATAAATAAGAAACGTAAAGCACATTTGCAATCTGTTGTCCATGGAGGAAACAAGAGTCTCCAAGTCCTCGACGAGTCTGGAAGTCGTTTTTACTTTCGGTTATCTAGCTTTATGACGAGCAGAACACTCATACAGCTAGATAACCAAAGATAACAACCCACTTCCCATCTTCGGCAATAATCCACACGAACACTTCCTCTTCTGGTCTCCAAGTTTCCGCCTCTCGAAACTCAAATACGTTAAAGTCACCAGTATCCTTTTTTTTTCAAGTCAAGTATTCCTTTTATTCCATTTTTGCCATTGAGCCGGTTTCACAGCCGGAGCTGTTGTAAAAAAAAAAAAGGCAGCAATTCGTTCAAATGATATATTATCCCACTGTTAATGTCAAATTCACTTGACATCAAACAATATTACTAAGTTGAAGTAGAGCCAAGGCCTTAAAAATCGCGGGTAAGGTGCAGCCATCCTTGCACAGGGGGGGCCTAATTTGCAATGCAAATAGCTCCGATCCCACAAAAGACTCTTTCGCCTCTATTAAGTCGTTGTGGCAGCAGCAATAGATATCCTGTGAGGCCGGCGGGGAAGAATCACGTTAGAGAAGGGGGGGAAATCCGGTTTGCTGTGGCAAGTGCAATAACGGCAACAGGGAATAAGACGCAAATGTCTCGGATTAGAAAGACACGAGGCTGCTTTTTAGCCAAAGAGTGTCAAGTTGTCCTTTCACATCCAGCGTGGAGAGATAAAGGCGAAGACTCTGGGCCAAAGGGTCCGTTATAAGGGGCGTCCCCAAAATAAAGGGGGGGGGGGGGGGGGACCAACCCCGGTGAGGTCAAAGGCCTCGGACCACGACAATCTAACAGCCGTGATGTCATGAAAAAGAGATCGCAAATACACTCTCCAATCCATGCACGATCTCCATCCCTTCCCCAGACCGCGTTGGGATGAGTCCGCCACGCACGGAGCACTGCGCGCACGGCTTCTCTCACAGCCAGGAAAATGGAAGACGGGGAAACCATACATGCGCCTCACAGCGTGAGAGCGAGGCGGCCGCTTTTAAAACGCGACGCAAACATCTATTAGACGATGTAAAAAAAAAAAAAAAAAAAAAAAGATGCGACCCAATAAACCGACGGCGCACCGGATCTACCTGCGCGCGGAGCCGAGCGTCTTCTGTCTATCCAATGGAGGGCTCCGTGCTCAAAAACACGCCACTCGCTCCGTTTCACGTGCGAAGAATCGCTGCGTGAGTTCAATTGTTCCCACGGACTCGGGTTCGCGTCGAAAGCCTTCCGATTCTCGCGTGTTTTTTTTGTTGCCATCGTCGCGTATCCGAGGTGGGGGGGGGGCACAGTGACGCTCAGGCTGGCCAAATCGCCTCGTATACGGAATGAACCGAAGCCTCGGCGCCGCGCGTGTTTTCCACGCACACTTTTTCCACAGGAATGTTAAGGAGTTTTAATCAGTATAGCTCCGCAAAAAAAATGGCTCAATGTGTCGGATTTTATTTTTCTTCCCGGGACCGAGTCAACAATAGAACATGTGATGGATCATGCGCAGGAGGGCGGCTGCAGTTTACCGAGTCGGTACCCGGTTCTGCGCACAACTTTGACCGTGAAACACTGAAATCTCTTCAGTCCGTGATGTGTGTATGTGTGTGTGTGTGCATGTACGCGAAGGCGCGCGTGCATGCAGGTGCCTATGACGACAGAGGTTACGGATAAATTAGCACCATGCGGTTTATGCGGTTTGTGAATGGCATCATCAGCTTTCTTTTTTTTTTATAGGTGTCCCATTCAGCTGCTACAGTTTTACACCTGACTGAAGTTTACGCTCGGTTAGCCAGTGGGCGGGGCCAAGCGGAGGTGTTTTAATGAGAGCAAATAGGAGTCGCGTCACGAGGCCTGCGTGCGCATTCTAATGAGGGATCACGTCTTTGAAGCAGCGCTTCGCTTTTGCGTTGCTATTTGTATGTTTTTAAGCTTTTATAACATAACGCAGATCAGATTTCATGGTCTGATGAAATCTTAACTGAGAGGCCAATTTGACGTCATCAGGATCAGCGTAAAGCGCTCCCCGTTATGATGAAGGAGGCTTTATTAGAACAGGCCTCCCACACGCACGCAGGCCACGCTTTAATCACAACGCACCTGCTGATCCCCTTGGAAATGCAATCAGCTGTATTTTCACGTGGCTTAATGGACACAGTGTCGAGAAGTGACAAATCAAATACGTTAAAGGTGCAAATCTGTGCGTATTACCGCGATATTTTCCTGCGTGGATCAACAAACACAAGAACGCTTTGTTTTCAAGACATTGTGTGAAGATTTTGCTGACGTTGGTCTATTATTGTAACGCAAGCTCTCCCCCCTTTCCTTCGGCATCAGATCGTTTTCCAAAGGGGAAAAATAATCTCGCCTTGTGTGATTATTATTATTTTTTTCGCATTTCTCTCAAATGAACTCGAACAGCATCGCTCCAGAAATCTCTCACGCGGTGTCATGAACACACTGAAGACTGCAGCGGCGTAAAGAAAGGATATTTTTAGACAACCTCTGTTTTAGCAAAGTAGTGAAGAAGTACGAGGACGAGAAGCAGCCAATAAGATGCGCGTCTGCGCTTAAATGCCTCTAAATGGACATTCACGGCAGGAGGCCGAATTAAGTGAGAAGCCATGCAGATATAAAGTACACGTTATTTAAACATCCAGCATTACTGTGTAGCATACATACTGAGGAAGTGTTCACTCCGTTACTGGTCTGTTGGAGTAGATGCATAAAGTCCGATTAACGCGCCAAAGCGCATGTGCGAGGAAGATTTCCTCTTTTCTCCCTAAAACCGCAGAATCTCTCCATAAATAATCAATGTTTTACCCACACTAAACAAAAACAGCTACAATTACGACGTGTTTACTAAGAATAGTCTCATACTTAACTTTACGCACAAGTAAAACGCACGCGTCCGCTATACGCTATATACGCAGCCCATTTAAAAAAACTGGCATAAAAGTTGCACTTACTTCCCAAAGGTGGTCCGATGAGGAAAGCGTCCCAAGCAGGAGAGGAGCAGCGCCGTTCGGTGTGATCCGTGTCTGGCGCGGTGTGATCCAAGGTCCCCTCAAATATCCCATCCGTATCATTTGGTGGGAGGGCATCACTTTAAAATTGCCGCTAACACTCGGTAGCCTGCATTAGGCGTGCTTCAGCTGCTCTGTGTCGAGCGTAAAGCATATCCCAAGCACATGACGCACGGAGGGGATGGAGGGATGGATGGAGGGAGGGAGGAGGGAGGGGGAGAGAGACAACTTTCTCATAACGTCTGCAAGCGCCAAATAGAAAAGTGCATGCACAGTTGAGCTCTCAGAGCAACTTTTTTTTTTTGTCGTTGGTGGTGGGGTGAGATGAGGAGGGTGTGTGGGGCGGGGGCGGGGGGGGGGGGGGTTATGATGATGATGAGGAGGAGAGAGGGGATGCAAAGTCCATCCTTCAGGAGAGGACGTGCTCTGAAATTCAAACAAGTTCCCCCGGTTCTTTTGTTGCACGCACTGAACTGAGGGAGCATTGTTCGCGGTTCGGGTCGGACCCCCCCCCCCCCCCCCGACCTGGTTATGGAGTGCGCGTCGCCGTTGGGTGGTAATGAATTTGCTGTACAGGCGCGCCTCTAACGCGCTTTGACAAACGGAACGCATCTACTAGTTTTCGGACAGAGGGGGGATGATTTGCTTCATGCGCTTCACAGACGAACTCTGAAATCGGCGCTCTATTGAGAAAAGAGTAAAACGTCATTGAAAAGGCTCTGATGGGATAAACGCACAGGGCACAGGCCTAAACTGGACTTAGGGATTCACCTTGATCCCCGAGGCGTAATGAGCGCGCAAACTTGTCACGTACAAGCGCGCGTGCCCACTAAAATTGACATACACGCTCACACGCACACAGCCTGCAGAGAGATTGAAAAAGAGAAATACATGTTTCTCATAAAAAGTTAGACTGGGTGACCTACTTGGCAGTTTAGCCCAGACGGATCTTTAGATAATTCTCTTGGTGGTTTTTGTTTTTAAATTATTGCCTTTTTGTGATTTAAAAAAAAAGATGCTCCACATTTTCTGCTAAATGAGTTGGAGCTCTGCGCAAATAACTGTCGTCTCTGTCTCTGGTGCGCAAACCAGCTGCACCTGCTGCATTATTTTTGCTTCACAATTTTCAGATATTAGATCCCCCTCCCCCCCTGTTTGTAATTTTTTACAAATGTCTCAGAAATAAAATGCAAAAAATAATAATCAGAAAAGCCATCATAGAACTAAAAATACAGCGAAAAGGATTCTTTCTTAATTCGCCCCCTCCCCCGCCACTCCTTTGCCTAATTGCAGGCGTTTCCATTAGATTCAACCGGATTCACGTTTTAGTCTCACAGCGAGGGCACGTTCTGTGACGTAGACAAGCATATCAGCTACGTGCAGCCATATTTAAATACATCAAGGCAATTAGCGCATCAAAATATGCAAATCCATCTTAGTCCGCCCGGCCGCGCAGTCGGAGCCAGTTCTTGGGTGTTTGATTCCCGTTTTGAAATCCAACATAGACTTGTTTGTTTTTCCAAGAGGCTTAAAGAACGGGACAGAAGGGAGACATGAAGAGAAGGGGAACCGTGGCTCCTGCGTGGAAATCCGCCCATGCGTAATGAGACGACCCGCTCCGCCATTCTCAGTTCTCCGACGCCGTTGGCTCTGGTGTGCGTATTGTTTTTTAATATTGATGCATATTCAGTGGATAGATTAGCATTACGTACCTGTAAGAGTTTATTTGATATATTTTGCGGTGATAAATGAGTGCAGTCCTTGTGTAGCCTTTTATAGCGTTGGTATTTATTACCTATAATATCTCAGATCTCATTATCGAATTATTGATGTTTGCTGCAGGGAGACTATATCCGCGGGATTGCGACTTTATAAATTCAGATTTCTTTTTTTGTATAATCTGAAAGATGTAAATCACCGAAAGCCTTTGAATACACAAACGCAGCATGATGCACGAACAAAGGGCGCGCGGTGCACAAACAATAGAGGAGATTCAGGGTGACGCGGAGGAGGATTCAGAGCAACACGCATCAGAGCAACAAATATTTGATGTGGAGACCAGAAAGCAAAAAGTCTCCTGTCCGGTTTGTGAAAAATCCGGTGACGCAGCCCGGACATTTAGGATAAATATTCTCAGGCTGTCTCCTCTGCGTCCGTGCATGCGCGCCCACAGGGGTAGAAAGGACGGGCGCGCGCCTCCCAGTGCAGTGCGCTTGTTGGGAAATGTCTATATAATTGTCTCATTGACATTTTAAGCATTTTATATCATTTTCTCTCATATGTAAAAATGCACGTTTTTTTCAGATCTAAAGAGAAATAACTTCTCCAATTCAAACGTTTTAACTTACCTCCAGTAAAACCATTTCACTGTTGCGTCTTCCCTTATCGCGGTCACGCGCGGCGCTTCTGTCAAGTTGTTGGAACGTTTTCCAGGAGGACTAAACTTTGTGGATTGAGCCACATTATCGGCTTCTTTCTCCCTTCGTCATTAGACCTCGCCTTTGGCTGCTCGTGGCTCAACACCACTGGTCAGGCTGGCTCACGTAAAGACATTCAAAGCCACAGGAGTCCGTAAACCCACCTATGCTGCGCTCCTCACTCTGAAAAGTAACATTTACTCTTGATCTATTCAGAAATATTACATTATGACTTATTGGTTGCTCCACACGCTCCCCCAGTCTCTGTTGCATTGCGTCCATTAGAGAACGGCCATAAATGATGAGGGAAATATTATGGCTGTGTGTGATTTCACGTTTCGCAACGTCATTTACAATGCGTAATTTATAACATTAGTTTTTTTTAAATAGTATGAGGTATTGATTTTTTAAAATCCTAATCTTCTTTTAAAAGAATCAAGGTTTTTTCACTCGTTAACATCCCTTCTTTCTTGGTAGCTGCATGCATCTTTCATTTTAAAAAGTAAAATCACGTATGATCTTTAAAAGCGCCCCCCCCCCCCCCCCCCCCCCTCTCGGATGTATAGGAGCAGACTTTTTTATGGGGGTGTTTTGAAGACCACAGTCTGTTTCTCACTCCTTCCTCATTTGAAGACGTAATTTATGGACTCCGGGTGTTCCCTCTGTTCTTGGTGATTAAACGACGTGGCTGTATTTCAGAACAACAGAGCCACCTGGTTCGAGTCAAAGGGAAAGCAAACATTCATCCTTTATTCTAATATTTTTCAGATATAATGGCAACCGCAAGAAAAAATGTCATTTGAAAGGGGGCAGGAAAAATAAGAATGCGGAGCGCTATATTATTCTTCACATCTCATCAGTGAGGCAAAATTATTAGAATGTATTTATATATTTTTAGGCCAGACATCTTTCTATGGAGCAGATATTCGAGTCTCATCAGGATTGTTTTAAATCAAATTTAACATTTTAAAGTTATACGTGAGGCAACTCTTTGAGGCAACTCTTTCACCTTGCCTCTACTTTTTTTTTTGAACTATTAATATTTATTTTTATCATTATTATTACTCATCATATCACTGTTGATTTTAGTCTGCACTAAAAGCATCAATCTTTTTTCAGAACGAAGATGAAGAGGGTGAAGGTTTTGAGGGGCTTCGACTGGACGACTAAATGGTGACACCTAGTGGTGGCTTTGGAGAATGTCGACCAAAATGCGGCCCCCGCAAAGCGCACGCATGTACACCTGATTGGCACCCCCCCCCCCCCCCCCCCCCCCCCCCCCACACACACACACGCCCTCACCACTTACAGTCATAAAAAATGACGAAAATCAAAAAATAGATAAATAAAGTATGCACATGCATGTTCTAAAAAAATAATCGCTTAATCGCAGCAGTCCAGTTCATCTCACAAAATGCATCAATTAAACCGGAACAAATGTCTCTCTTTTTTTTTTTTTTTACATTTGTGCTGTCTTAATTCTTTTCGCGTTTTGATTTCGAAGCGTTCATCAATTTGCTGATCATTTCTGATCTTCCTATCATTTTTTATTTCCCTTGTATATTTCTGGATCAAGGATCAAACTAAAACAACCGGCTTGCCAGGTCGAACCGTGACGAGTCCTTCATCGCTTTGACCTTTTGAGAAACCGTGAAGTGTTGTCGCCGCAGTAGATTATGCCCGGGAGATCATAAATGATCACGTCCCTGCGGTGACTTTATCAGACAAAGCCTCATCAAACCAACTCTTCGGGCTCAAAAGGAAGAAGCGGTGTTAGTTTGTGGCCTAATTAATTATTATGATTTTTAAATGAAAACACAATACGCCTTGAAATAAACAAGATGATTTAGAACTAAGAATTCATATAATGCGTAAATATATGATCGGAAAAATAAACCACAAAAGGATGGACAAACAGATTATCGATATCTGACTGTTGCATTAATCTATATAAAATCCTCACGTCACTGATGATGTCATATTAAACCACAGATTATACTATGATGAAGATAATTATTAAAATACTGTAGAAGACGAAATGAGTTCTGATTTCGTTACGTTTGATTTTTGCGCATTTTCACTCCAAAAACGGAAACGACGAAGACGAGTTGCGTCCCTCGTGAATTGAAAACACGCACGCACGCGCGCACACACGCGCGCACACACGCGCACACAAATGAATAGAACCTTCTGTTAATTCTCTGCAGCGGTATAAACAAATTACTTTATATTGCCGGTTCTGCGAATATTAAAATAAAATACTTAATTAAGAGCGGCTTCTAAAAAAAACATCGTATGAAAAGTCGCAAAATATAACTAAAGTTTAAATTGTGATATTATAATTTCCCTGCCTTTTGAATAAAAAAATAATTCGCTGAAAGTAGATTTAATTTATCGCGATTACGAAACGAATCTTTAACTTTTCTTCCACGGGTAGATAAATCACTTTTTATTTATTTTTCTTAGATTGCATGTCGGAACTGATTCTTTTACAATTGTGTTCTGAACCGGAAATGAGTCGAGTTCGTTTTCAACACGCAAAACACATTCTGACCAGAATAAAAACAGCCACAAAAAAAGACACTGTTTTTGTTTGACCAGTTTGTTTCATCTTTATCCGTGCGTGTTTTCAATTAGAGATAATAATTAAAGATAATAAAGGAAACATTTGATGGTTTTTAGCTAAGGATTATATCAAAGGTGTTGAAAACGAACGCGCTTTTATCAGGAGAGCCACAAAGGCCTCCAGAGTCTTCATGTTTACAGCCACACCGGCTCTTTCTACATGTGTAACTGTTGTTTTTGTGTTTTCAGACGTTTGCACCGCCTTTAGAACCTGTTCTTATAGCCCTGCGTCACGTGAGACAATCCCACCTGATCGGAGACTCGATAAAAGACAAGAAAAAGATTTCACTGAATTCACTCTTCACTCCTCGTTTTGTATTTTCATATTCCTTTTTTCGTTTCCTCTTCCTTTAAAGTGGATGAAGGCCTCCAAAATTTCTGTGTGCGTGTGTGTGATGATTTATAGGAACGGATCTGTGTGTTTCCATATGAACATTTGTATGTATCACTGTGAGAGATGCTGCTGCTCATGAGATAAACTTTGGATTTAAATGCCAAATAAATGTCTTCCGCGTGAATAATTGTGTAAAAATGACACATTTAAAAATGTATATAAACGGAAATAAACGTGAAAACAATGCCAATGCCATTATTTCAACTGTAGTGTGACGTCACGCATCGACCAGCGTCCTCGTCTTCACGTCTCAACAGCATGAAGTGAACTTTTGGAGATGAGTCCAAAAACCAGATCAGACCAGTCATACTGAAATCTCTGCTAAATACGAATCAGCCTTTCCCTAACAGAGGAGGTTTTTTTTTAATTCCATCCTCATATGTTTCCACATACAGCTGCATCACCCCCCCCCCCCCCCCCCCCCCCGTTTTTTTTAAAGAAGGGTTTTACAAGCTACATTTGATACTACAGACTGACTTTTTAAGCATTAACCTTTTATTTTAGAAATTTGTTTTCAGCTTTTGAATACAATTTAAATGAACCACGGTGAGCAACAACTGATCCCAGGTGAGTGCAAGGATTTAAAACAAAGGTATTACATGGTTATTACACATGGCTGTACAGTCGTATGGTTCTCCCCCCCCCCCCCCCCCCCCTATACTGCTTCAGCTGAGGATTGCTTCAGAGTTCAAATTGAACTCGGATAAAAAATGAGGAAATGAAGAAAAAAACAGTGTATTTTGTTAAAATGATTGTCCAAAATACAGAAATGTACTGATGATTGACAATCAGTACATAATACAAATAGCATCCGTGTCAAATGGTCGGTTCTGACTGATTCCGTTGGGTCAAAAACAAATATTAAATAGAAAATAAATTTCAATTTCAATGCAGAGGGGAGAAAAAAAGGTGCAAATATCACCACCGATCTGAAGCAGCTTGACCGACTGGAATTGAAATGTGAAACCAATAATTGTACATTTGAACAAATTATTTTATTGTTTTGTTTTCAATTCTTGCAAAAAACCATAAATGAATGTGAAAATAAAAGTTGAGTTTACAACACAGAAATGCCACTGGCTTTGGTTTTCTCTACACTTTTGCTGCCTGAAACATGTTTCTTTTTTTTCCTCAACGGTTTTTGTATTGAATTAAAAAAAGAAAAAAAAAGAAGAGAAGAACACCATTATAGAGGCGCTGCCCCTGTTTGACTACACAGACTGTATACAGTAACAACATAGTGAACCTGCATGAAATATGCACATATAGAAATATCATAACACTCAAGTGACAGCAGATACAGGAGTGGGAGGCAGAGAAAGAGAGAGATTATGTGGCTCGTTTCACCATTTAAAAACAGAAAATCAAAACAGTTATTGATCTCAAATGGACAGTTGTGCTTTTGCTTCACACCAGCGTCACCGATTCAACCTGCTGCGTCTGACTGCCAAGCGATAGGCGACGTAGGAAACGACGTGGAATCCTGTTTGTTTGGTTTTTTTTGGAGTTTTGAGTTTTGAGGAGTGGAACATGAAGAGACACGAGGGAAAAGTCACCAATGATCGGAGGTGATCGTTCGCGACGTGTCCACAAAAAAAAAAAAAAGGATGTCACATAAATATGGTTGAAAATAAAATGCTATATGGTAGATTTGTGTCTGAGCTTTGATCAATGTCCTGAGCGCGAGATAAGACCGCAGATGGAGAGGAGAACTGATGTTGGAAAAACATGAGATTAGCCGTTTTGAATGTAATTTAATGGAGTTAATATTAAATTAAGTCAGTTTATAATGAGATATGGGTTGTGCCTAAATGCATGGACTGCAGGGCGGCCATATGACATCATGAGCCATCCTTTATTCCTGTGTCATCCCCAGTTCCAGTCTCATGACATTTTCCACCAACATGTTGTTTTTCAGCTTTCAGGCCCATCTCTCCCAAAAACCCTGGCAATGTTCTCCAGCTGGTTTTTAAGGTTAGACTAACCCCCCCCCCCCCCCCCAGAACAGCACTGTTGAGGGGCTCAAATGAAACAAACCAGAAGACAACATGTGCAACTGCACATAGAAACTCCACTAAGAAACCAACAAAAAAATCATTAGTATATATATTTATATATTAGAAAGCTATACACAAGCATGTTAATTTCACAGATTTTTTTTAAAGATTCTTAATATTACCATTATTATATATAATTAGAAATACACGTTTAAAAACAAACCTCTACAAAGATAAAACAGTTGAGCAAAGCGTCAGATCTCAGTTTTTCATGGCTTAGGGGCTTCGAATCCCCGTCACCCCCCCCCCCCCCCCCGCAACTTCTGGGTGAACTATCCATCTCTTATTAGCAAAGCTATCAAAAAACACATTCTGGCTTATATAAACTACAAAAAGCCACAGAAATGCTTTGCATTGTTTTCCTTTCATATGAAAATATAAGCGAGTGTATCGTACAATTGTTTTTTTCATTTTACTTTTTTCCCCCCTTTTTGTTTATTAACACTGAATATTAATACTAGATCCAGAGTTCTCTCGATCGCACTAACCAAGCTCTTAGATCAATGGGTGCTCCTCGTTCGGCGCGTTAGTTTCTTTCTTTAGGGGTGCGCTTAAAATCACCATCGGCTCCACGCATTTAGAATCGGGGAGGGGGGGTCTACATGTTGAACCTGTACAATCCTTCAAATGTTGCATAATAGCTTTTCATTTAATGAGTAAATAAATCTTGTAATGTCCGGCAACCTTTGACCCCTGCCCCCCCCCCCCGCCCTTGATCCTCTATTTACATAAATACGTTGAACCTGCAACATGACATCATCTAATGTTAACACACATTTTTGCAAGGGAGAACAGCAGAGAAGGTATATAGCAATGAAACCGACACTGTACACAAGTTTGTCCAACTCAAGTGCTAAAGTGTCCCCCCCCCCCCCACCCCGCCCGTCCCCGCTGTACAAACTCCCAGGTTAATGTTTTTTTTTCTTTTCCTGTCTCTAGTTTTCGATATATCGCTGAGGCAAAGTGTAAGCACATTTTATGAAACAGAGTACCTGACTTTTTTTTGTTTATTTGTTAATATGCATATATGTACACATAATCACATGTGTAAATATATATGCATATGTGATTCTTTTTTATCCACACACAATACAATTTATGCATAGTTCCCCCAACATAACAAAATAAAAATACCCCGGATCCTATTCCAACCAACACCCGCCCGCCCCGAACCCCCCCCCCCCCCCCCGTTACAACACCCCAATGGTTTATATAATGTCAATATGTATAGCACACGCACACTCAGCAAAAAAAGGAGGATTAAAAACAAACAAACATGTTTTTGTTTGTCCCTTTTCCTTCAGCATTAAAGAGATAAAAGGAGAGCGGGGCCTTGGGATTGGGGGTTTGTGAGTGACGCGTGATATTTGAGCGAGAGGATGAAGAGGACGGAGTTGACTTTGGGGCAGGTGGGGGGCATCATAACGCTGCACTGTTGGGGTTAGAGGGGGGGTGTAATCAGGACAACTCAGGGGTGTTGCCGTGGAGAAAACAGAGCCATCATGTGGCCCATCCTTCTGACAGGCGCACCCGTTTGATGGAGGGGCTATCGCGCTCATCCAGGGCGGGCCGGGTCAGTCCCAGAGGGGAGTGGAACTCATTCCTGTGCTCATCGCGGTCGCTGCCCTCATGGGAGCTGCTACAACTGCTCAGGCTATCAACGGGAGATCGTCCCGAGTCCTGGCGGGACGTGGGATTCTGGGGAGGCGGTACCCCGCCGCCGTAGCCCCCTGGCGTGCTGCTGGTGCGATCTCTAGGAGGAGAAACAGGTTCGGACTTGATGTGCAGGCTTTGAGCAGAGGGCAGGGACAGATTTGAACCCTGACATAAGTGAGAGCTAGAGCAATTTCTGTAAGAAGGAAAGGAAACAGGGGGGTTACAGAGTTACAGAGCAGGAGTGATTCTTCAGTCGGGCGCATCGCACTCAAACATGCACGCAAGCAAGAATAAACGAACGCACCAATAAAACATGGAAGTGTAATATGTGCTGGATCTCGCAAACAAAAGGCTGAAAACGGTGAAGGCATCTCTTGGTGTCTCAGAAATGTTCTCGGGAGATGATCTACGCATTGCATCATGCATTCAAGCAACGCCTCGCCTCAAGCTGCGCTCACCCTAGCTGGCCGAGGGCTGAATGCTGCATGTTCTGGAGGTGCTGCTGCTGCCACCCACTCATCGAGCCGAGGTGAAGGGAGCTTCCGCTGTTGAAGCCAGACAGGGAGGACAGGTCTGCACTGTTCAGGGAATACTCTGCACGCAAACACACGAGGGGAGACGTCGATTCAGAGACGCTCAAAGAAAGTTTCACAGCGGATGAGGCCCTTAAAGGATGTTGCTGTAACGTGAGACTACAGCACCACCTGCTGTTAGACTGTTGTATGACATTTACATTTACATTACAAGAGGATTCAAAAGCCACACATGCAGCAATTGGGGAAAAAAAACCCACTGACATCTGACAACAGCAGCGATTCTAAATGTTATGACTGATTTGGGTTCCGTGGGGGTGTTGGGCGGGGCCTCCACGGGTCAGAATATTACACAGTTTGTTATCATCAATGTCGTTTCACTCCATATGAGTGAATTTACAGTCTGCATGTGTATTGCATGCGGTACATACCGGTACCATATGAAGTAGAGATGGCAGATGGGTAACCGCCCATGCCTTGACCTGGTAGAGTAGGAGTTGCTACCGATACGACTGGCGTGGCCAATGACTGAGCAGACTGGGAGTTGTTTATTCTCTGGTTCTGTGATGGAGAATGGGAAAACAGAGAGAGAGAGAGAGGAGAGGAAACATGAGACAACAAAAACAAGCTGCAAAACGACATAGTGAAAGTGAACAAAACCAACAAGACAATAAATAATAAAAATAAAAATAACTGGTGATGTGCAGCTTTATGCAGCCACACAAAGACCAGGCAAGAGAGAATATGTCCCCTTTAGTGGGGGGCAGAACAAAAACGGCTTTAAACTAAAAAAAAAGTTTTCTTTCTTTCTTTTCCTCTGAGTGAAATGACTTTTCTTTTAATTTCTTTCTTTCACTCAACAGATGCTGAGAGAATGAATGTGATGCCAACTTCTGGGGAAATTAATTACTTGACATGCGGCAACGGCTGAACCTTGCCAACCCTATCATTTACCACCCTTTCCAGAGCCTACTGTCGCTATAGTAACACCCTCGGTCGCCACAGCAACGCAGGGTAGCGGCGCCAGGGGAGAGGCACGTTCGGGTGCAGAGGGGAGGGTTTGTCGGAAAAGAACAAAGGTTAGATGCAAAAATAAAAGTGGACTCTAGTCTTGCTACTCACTTCTTCTACATCCTTATTAATAAAATCTGTGAGCTGCAGTTGTGAGCGGCAGGTGAGAAAGATTAAGGAAGATAAGGGAGGAGACGATGCAGGAGGATTGAGGCAGAAAGGAGGCCAGGGTGCTTTTACTATAACGCACCACTGGGTGGCACTATATCACCTCACAACTGGCATGCAAGGCAACGTTGGAGCCTCCAGCAGAGTCAGCAACACTAAAGGTGAAATTAACTCAGGAGTCAGGAAGAATTTATTCAGAGAAATCCTGTATCTACCTGTAATAATCTCAGAATCGACAAGAGGATGAGATTATTACGCTCAGAGGAGCGATCTGTCTGGAAAACCTATGAAGTGTCAGATTCTTCAGGCTGTTTGGGGTTTCTAAATTTGAGTGGTAGTCTGACTTACCAACAGCAGATCAACATCCTCGGACTGACGTCAATAAAAGGGGGGGGGGGGGGGGGGTGATAAATTCAAATTAGTGAGCGTGAGTGAGACGATAGTAGCGGTGGCTAAGCAAGGATCTCATGGGAACAATTCATACCATTCTAGATTAAGACACCTTACTAGGAACACAGGAGGAAGAAACAAATGCACACAGACACCGCAAAGGAAGCGCAGCTCACAGTATAATCACAGAATTACATGTTAAATGTCGCCTCAAGAAGGCGCACACAAAGTAGGAGAAGTCAACCCAACTCATATTAGAGTTGGGTTGACTTTAGACACACTTGCCTTCCCTCCTTCCCCGGGCATTGCAAGCGATGGAGGGAAGGCAAGGAAGGAATGACGACGAGAGAGGAGAAATAGAGAGACGACTCACAATGGAGGGCATGTTGTTCTTGGCCCCAGGGGGGATGAGCACGCGCAGGTCGGGCTTGCGGTTGTTCATGCCCAAGTTCATGGGTGGAGGAGACTTCGCCTGCATGTTCTTGTTCATGCCGCCTGGAGAGATCAGCAGACCCGGCGAGTTACGGTGATTCCCGTATCCGTTTCCTGCGAGGGGGGCACAAGGATATTTTGTAGACTTGAGTCCAGCTAATCCGTGATGGTGTGTGACACAATAAAGACTTACAGGAATCCATGCTTAGGTTCAAGTGTTTCTGCCTCATCTTGACTTGATTAGGTCACCAGTCTGATACATTTCTACTCGCTGGCAGAGCGGCTATAGTCAGACAGACATCCTGCCCCCCCCCCCCCCCCACCCCTTGATGGTCACCACTGCCTGGTAATCACACAATGAAGGCATCCCACTTGTGAGGAACTCACCCTCCACCTCTATCAGTGTCAGTTAAGGTTGTGTGTGCCCTGCAACAGGCAACCAATCATGTAAAAAGAACCCATCTAATTACGGGTAGCAAGACCACAGAGGGATGGGGCCCATCATTTGGCCATCAGAGCAAAACACATGTGCCGTTCTTCCAGACAAAGACCCCGCTGCATTGCCACCAGAATCTGCATTCCGCTAAAGCACAGAGAGTTTAGCAGGCAGCACCCATTTCATCCACAAAACCTGGTGGGTTGAAATCTCCGCAGCAACGGCGTTTAAAAAAAAAATAAATAAAGTGTGGAGCGGCGTATTCTTGCAAGCAACATGGACTTTGTTTCTAACCCAATCCCACAGGCTGTTTTTCCCCTTACTTCTCCTTCCCTCTTCCGAAGGGTAGAACACAGGCCACTGTGTGGACGTCCCCACTTGAAAGACGGGCAAGAATTATACGTTAGACATAAATGAATTTCCTAATCATATACTCCGGGGGGAAAATGAGTCGCAGATGTCTTCCAGGGCAATTTCCCTTGCTGATCTTTGTTTAATTTGAGAGCGAGGTTTTTTTGATTTTTTGTTGTTTGGAAATGAAAAGTCTCAAATTGAACAAACTGAAGAGTAAACGACCGCTGGCGGTGACAGAAAATGATGGCGTCTGACAGAAAATACGAAAAACAGCGCGTGCGACGGTTAGTAAGCATCCGCACAATGTATGTGTGTGTGTGTGTGTGTGTGTGTGCGTGCGTGCTGGCATGCGTGATGTGTGAGCCTCGTATAAGACGATGTTAACAACATGGATTGTGGGTGTTGCTGAATGTTTTGCAGTGCGGAATCTGGACGACAAAAGCTCCGCACATGGATGCACGTGTGTGTTTTGTATTGGACCCTCTCAGTTCCAGTATCAATCTTGAATTAGCAAAGACGCAGCTGCCTCCTCAGCGCCCCCCTGTCCCCCCCCCCGCCACCCACCACTCCTCCAATGATCATGGGCTGGCCCTTTGTGAGATTGAGTGGATGCATGTGGAGATAGATGAATGAGACCTCACACACACATGAAACGCACACACGCTGCACATTGACACGCTTCAGCAAATAACCCAGCAGGAAGTAAAACAGTGTTTCTGTACAGATGGATAAAATTAAAGGGCGATTGATCTACGGAGGGATATTAATGCGCGCTTTTGCTCGATGACACGGACGTCATCTTGGTGACAGTTTGTCAGACATCTGTGTTTTGCCCTTCCTGTAGAGACGGAGGAAGCCCAGTCAATTACCTGCCGCACGGCTGTGACTGTGGGCCGGTGGCGTCTGTCGGCAACTCACAAGTAAAAATCACCAGCCGTCTGGGCTAATTAAAGCAGAACCAATAACTCAAATCCTTCTGTAGCTCCGGTTGTCGGACACTCAAGCGACATCGACATCATCTGCTGACATCCGGAACCTAACGCAGCAACGCGTGGTGCTGGCGGACCGTCATCCATTAAGAGGCGGCACTAAAAGGGAACAGATCCCAGCCAGGAGTCTGTCTTTCAGCCGTCAACACAAAGAAGAGAAACATCTGACTTTCAGATGAGCAGCGTTTTTGCATTTCTCAGATGTGTAGGGTCAAAGCTGAGGGGCAACAATCTGCCTCTATAGGTGCCAGTGACATAACAGCACGTTTCAAGATGTGTCTGACAAGCCTTCCTCCTCCTCCTCCTCCCAGGAGTTTGTTCTCGCTATCTCTGTCACACACACACACACACAAAAGAGGTGTGGTTAAACTCATGTACATTTTACTGTTACTGAACAAATATCTGATGTCCTGTTGTGGTCTAACGGGCACGCTCCATCCAATTCCCCAAACACAGACGCTCTTCCGTTGCGGTTTGGCTGAATGTGCATTCAACCGTGAGTTCTCCAACTGAACCAAGGTGTCACACTCACATTTCCAACTCTTACAGTTGGTGTGAGGCGGTGCCAAAAGGCCAAGACACACGCCGCTGTGATCCGCTGAGCGCAGCCTCTCGCCGACCCTGCCATGCGACCCCCATCCGACATCGTTCAGATGTAATGATCATTCGATCGTTGGAAGGAGTAAATGGGTGTGTGATCCAAGCGAGTGGGACAGTATTCTAGTTAATTCCTTGCGGTGCATCGTCGGGCGCCGATTGGAGTACGGATGACGGCTAGGGATGTCCCGTTCAGGGTTTTTTTGCCCCCCGAGTTCGAGTCCAAGTCCGAGTCATTTGAATTTGAACCGATACCGAGTCACGATCCGATACTTCTATAATACATAAAAATAAATAAATAAGAAGAGTGAAGAAACAGATCCAGGATGTTGATTATTTTCAATTTCAATTTTAATTTTTTTTTATTTCAACATTTAACTCTTAAACAGAGCACTTCTGTGGCACAGCTTGAACATTCAAGTAATAAATAAAACACTTTTTTTCACTTTGGACGTGGACTGGTGCAATAGGAAATATTCAATACGAATATTTAAAATAAATTCAACGGCACCTTTTCTCCTCCACTTCAAAATACTTCCACAGCGCAGACGAACTCACGCGACTAGCTTCAAGCTGCTTCCGTGTTTTGCGCTGCTTGATGGCATTCGACCAATAGTGTCACAGGAAGTGACGTCACGCCGCACGCGCTGCCATTTCTGTCTGGAGTAGAGCGGTCTTACTCTGTGCCGCCGCGTACCTCCAGAAATGATCAAAAGTAATGACAATAACGATCCATATATATCCGAGACCTGATCGGGAGGTAACGTCCGATTCCGATCGAGTCCGCAAGCTCGTGACCGGGCCCGTTTTCCGATGACGAGAGCGGACCGGGTCGGGACATCGCTAATGACAGCGATACGACAGCACTATTAGAGGTGGGAGGGTTTCTATGAGCTTCGGCCTCGATCCAAAGCTCCCTTCATCAGCTCACTTTCCCTTTCACTCAAGCCGCGTCTCTTTCCTCACCTCCTGCTCCCTCCCAGCCGCTGAAGGAGTTGACAGATTGAACACATGCCGTATATAAATGAGGGGAACATATACGCACACGTACACACACACTTCCCGCAGGACGAGGCACGATGACTCAGCCTTTCAGCAACATGGCCTATTTGCACCGGACTAGAATTACCTGGGGAGCTCGTGCAATTTAGACGTTAACCCCATGTCTGGGTGTCGCGATTTGTACTTGCACAAGACAAACAAAAACTTTCTGTGTCTGTTTTAAGTTACGCGAAGAAGGATTGCCAAAGTGTCGCGACTCCTCGTGCCGACACCATATGGAAAAGGAAGGCCCAGGTGTTTATTTTCTACACCGTGTAAAGGAAATGTTGGACAATCACGTAGTTTAAGTCGTGAAAAACACCCGAACTAAGCAGACAACGGCAAAGAAAAAGATGTTTCCTGTTTGGAAAGTTCTGAATGCTTTTGTGTTTCAACTTCCAAACTAATAATAGCATGAAATAGAAAGTAAATCTCTCAGATTCCGACGTTTGGGGAAAAATGACGAAGACAATTTACCGAGATGAGCGTTCACGCGGAACCTTTCTCTGCTGAAATGTGATCAAGTAATCAATGTTGTGTGGATATTATATAGACTCTAATAACGTAGCGTCAAAACTCCAAAAGGTGACCACAGTCCTTCCAAATTCCAGGAGCGTCCCAGGTTGTAATGATTCCACGTGACTCGGCTGTTATTTTATAGACACAGTTAACGTCTGAGCTACAGAGGAGGTGCTGTGTTTATGGGCATGGCTCAGCCACACACACACACACACATAATTAGGCGAGACAGCTCGTATGATCACATCAGATCTCACGTTGAGGGCACCGACATTAAAACAACCCGTTTTCTGCCACCTCACACTGAGTCACGTAAACGAGCATCGTTAAAATGGCTGACCAAGTTCACAGAATTCCATCTGTGCTCCTCTACAACTTCTACTTTGCTTCCACCATCACCGGGATGCCCCCCCCCCCCCCCCCCCACGGTCTTTCTCACTCCCTCTCGATAGGATTTAAGAGCACTTTGAATGGAATCTTTTAGCTCCACCGCATGACTCTGTCTCCGTGTCGTGTTTTCTGCTGCCGCCGAGCGACACGCAGCTCGCACAGAGCGCTGACTGTTCCTCCGGCGTGGCGACACAAAGGCTACATTTGAAGCATGCTCTGCGGCACGCCGGCGATGGAACACACGCCGCAACAAACGGCCCCGTTGTATGCGTGATGAGTGACCAGACAGCGAAACCAGGCGTTGACCCCTTGTGATGGAGCCCTGGGGGCCAGACGGGGCTGCCCAGCTGTGGCCCACTGACCCCCCCCACTCTCCTTTTTTTTACACTCTGTACTATAAAATGAGGCATGTAGAATGTAACCCTTTAACTCAGAGTCTCTTTTCCGTGAACTGGATCTGACATGTCCTCGGGAAAGAACCCATTGACTGGAATCCCCTCGTTTGTTCCTAAAAAAAACCCGGCTGCTCCGTTCTGGGTTCATTATAGTATGTATGGCCTCTTTAGCTGCAGACATACGATAGCAATTTCTGAGTGGCAAAGCAAGTTGCGCCAAACGGGATCAACGGGCGTTGTCGTGTCAAATCTCCATCCAGATCCAAGAGGCAGCCGAAACTAGAGTGGCGCTCTGCAGTGTGCACACTTCATGCCAAGATGGAGCAATCCTACAGATGTCTGACCCAAATCCAAGGAATCTGAGGAATTGTGGAAATTGGTCGAGTAGATTTTGCTTAACTGTGGGAAGACTCTATTTAGCAATGTGAGAGACAAAAAAATAATAAAAATACCTGGATCCACACCGTAATCTTATTAGTTTGTGTAATCCTAACCAGTGGATATTCAAAAGTCCTGCATCTTTTCGGACTTTTTGTCCATCAATATGCTTCAGTGTGTAGTGCAATTTAATTTATTCTCCCCCCCCCTTACTGTTTTATAGCTGAATGGCAGAATGTGTCACAGCCCCAAACAATCCCTCCACGACCGCTAACATCAGCGCATCACGGACAAAATCTCCACTTGTGTTTGGGTTACTTTTAGTCATGCATTTTATGGACCCGAGTGGGTGAGTGGGTGCCCCTGCATGTGTATATGTGTGTGTGTGTGTGTGTTTTAGCAGACAATTGCGTGTGAGGAGACCATTCTTACCGGCACTGGTGCCTGCGCCAGTGGTGAGGTCAGAACCCATGAGGCCACCTGAAAGACGAAAGAGAGAAGAGAGCAAAAAAGAGTGGAAACCATTAGAGGATAGACACCCACGGAACGTCCACCGCGCCGCTAGTCTCTCACCTCCCTGGCCTTTCAGCAGCTAACTCAATTTAATCGCAATCTACCGTGTGTGTGTGTGTGTGTGTGTGTGTGTGTGTGTGTTTCCGTCGGTACACCATGTGTGCACCGACACCAGAAGTAATACCTCTTCCCACTCGAAACCTTAACGCGGAGCGATTGGATGTTGTGAGTGGATACGTTGAGTCGGCGTCCAAGAAAAATGGCACATTATTATTTTTAAGCCATGTGAGGTGGAGGAGTGGGAGGGTCCGGAGCGCGTGCGGTTTGGCGTGGATGCAGCCAGCGCCAAAACTCATATTTAGGTTGCGCCGGCGATTCGAGCACCGAGTTGTAATGAAAGGGTGAGGGTGTGGGCAGCAGCCTCCAGACCAGAGGGACGAAAAAGGACTTTGGACAATAATAAACCAAACAGGCCGGATCTGCTTATGTCACCAGCAGCACACCGCCTATACGTAGGGCCAGACAGCCCACGCTTGGAACCTCACACTGAACCAACAGAACTGTGGGCTGGGATTTATTATGATATAGATATAAAATATGAGATCATAAAGTTACTTTGAAGAAAAAATCCTGAGCAGGCAACACGTGAATATATAGGGGGGGGGGTCTATTAGCATGGCAGACAAGGACGCACACAGTTCAGCAGATAGAGACGGATGGGATAAAGGAATCTGCAACGAGTGAGTGAAGTGAGGTCCTGCCTGTATTACCTGCGCTGGGAGGTCTGTGAGTAACTCCGGGAGACATGCTGTTTCTCTGCAGGCTGTGGTGCGCCAGCGGCAGCAGGTTGTGATTGCCTAGGGAACCGCCGGGATGGCTGTATATGAGATTGTTCTGGTTGCTCACAGGAATGGACACGGGCATGTCGTAGTTCGAAGGAGGCACGGCCTGCTGGCAAAGGGAGGGGAGACGGAAGGCACGGAATCACATTGGATTAGATGCGATGGATGCAGCAACAGACACGAGACATTCGAGTGTCGAAATGGACAGAGGGAGAAAGAGAGAGAGAGACGGGATAATTCAGAAACACTTCAGGAACACAAGGAATTTGTAAGCTGAAAAATGTTTTACAGCAGCCAAGTTCAAAAGGCCAAATGGGCAACCATGACGAGGCAGCCATGCAAAATCAGTGATGCAAAATAAAAAGAACCAAAACAAGATGAGACAACAATACGAGAGAAGGAGTACACGAAAAAAAACGAAAGGGCAAGTACTTAGAAGGCTCATTCCTAACACTGATCGGTTGGGACCATTGCCATTGTAAAGGCAAAAGGCTGACCTGGGGAAATATATATTGTTCTATACCCTGAGACGCATTCCTGGTTTATTAAAATCAGGAAATAAGATGGCTATGGTTTACTGGGAATAAAGCCAGTGGCGTCCCGCTGTTGCAAAAGAGCTAAAGATAATTCAGTCTTCACCTCGCTAAAACCGGGCTCCAATATTTCTTGCAAAAGGAACTTCTTCTTTTTTTGTTTGTTTGTATTTTTTTTAAAACTTTGGATTGGGTTAAGTATTTATTAGTGAGAGATTCAGATCGCTCATTCAGGAGCTTGAGCAGAAGTAGTCCATCGGCCCCAGGCGTTTAGTTTGTCATATTTATTGTGTCACTTGGCAGGAGGGCTTAACCTTGGGAGCGCCCTGGAAGTGGTTGATCCTGCATGTTAGCTTTCGGATGTAAGAAGTAAGGCCCTTAAATTGCTGCCATGTGTCTCAGAGCCATCAAATGCATCGCGGGAATCATCGGCCCGGCCTGCGTGGATGTGGGCTACGTGCTTCGTCTTCTTCAATTTTCTGCCTTTCGCTAAATGTTCTTTGAGCAAACCAAATATTATTTCAAAGACCGAAGACAATTACTTTAACCATATTTCATTGCGGGCCTCTGCACATTTTGCCCTTGCTTGCAACTTTACACAGGCGTGGGCTCGCCAAATGCTATGGATGCTTTCTTATAAAAAATCAAAAAAAGAGGGAAGGGGGGGGGCATGTCTGGATTTATTTTTTAAAGACTTTCTGTAATTTCTTCCATCCTGGATTCCTTGCTTGGTTATTTTTATTTCTTTTATAATTAATGCCTTGTCTGTGTGGCAGGGGAAAGCGGAGGGGGGGGGGACCTGGCCTGCAAACACACCACTGGTGGGGGTAAGGCCCCGTCTGTGAGCTGTCCTTCAACCGGTGCCATCCTTCCTGTTTTCAATCATTTCCTACTCCGCCTCTCCCCACAGTCCCCTGCAATCCACAGGCCCGGTGCTTGGCAGCCACCCTGACCACACTGAACTGCCACTTGTTGTGTGCAGAGTAACCCCCCCCACCCGCCACCCCACCCCACCCCATCCCCACCCAGCGCCAATCCCAAACCCACTCCACCCCACCACGCCACCCCAATTTACCAACCCATGCATTGCCTCTAACCACATGTCCCCCCCCCCCCCCCCCTGCTCCACGCGTCTAAGACACTACTGTTCTTCTCTGAATTTGCTAACATGGAATTATCTCTTTTCTCTGAGGCCGGAGTTCTAACGATTCCAATATGGTGTGATCCGAATGGGGGCTCGGCTCGGTTTACATAGAGAGCAGCCTTCGTCTTGTGGTTTCAGGCCGGCTGGTTATAGATTAAACTCTTCAGAAAAATTAACACAATATAAAGTAAATCCAGCGGCTGAGATGTCTTGATAAATCTAAATTGATTAACATTTTCTTAAATTATGTTTTTATTCCCCCCCCCGTTCAATTATTTCCATGAGGATGAGAGATAATTAAGTTTTGAGAGCAAATAGTCTCAATGGTGTCAGAATGTCTGCTGCCAGTCGTCGTCGTCGTGGGTGACTGAGCGCCGTGTTTTGGTGCAGGAAAAGGAAAAGCACACGCAGAGACCGCACGTCCCCTGAGAGCCAGGCAAAGCATTATGGGTAATGGGTTCAAGGAGGGAACCCAAGAGAAAGTCTGCAATTACTACAGCGATGAAGACTGCTAGTTATGTTTACAATGACGTCAAATTAAAGGGCCGATCCTCCACTGTAATCAAGACAAAGTAAAAAATCAAAGTGTTATTTCTTCCGCTGTTAGCATACAACATAATCTCCCTCCGGTCTCACTCTCACTTTGTGTTTAGTTTAGTGGCAAACAATGGCGGTTAGCTGGGTTAGCTCAAAACGTTACTGGCCAGTCAGCACTTCGGTAGCCTGCCGAGGGGAGACGACCCGGTACTTACGGGTATCTTATGAGTTTTAATCATGTGATCAAACTCCTCATTAATCTGTTTGTATTTCTCCTCAGTGCGTGGGGTGAGGATGAGAGCAGACTCAAGCTCCGGGCTCTCGCTGCCTTTGTTCTCCTTCTTGCTCAAAGCCTGCCAGGGTCCCGCAAACCAGAGGGACAGATGGATGGAGACGTAGACAGGGTGGGAGTGGGAGGGGGGGGGGGGGTACGAAGACACGGGTGGTCGGAGGAGGCGGTGAAAGCGAGGAAGATGGGGAGGAGTGACAGAAAGCATAGGAGGGGAGAAAAGGAAAGAAAGGTGAGAGGAAGGCTGAAGGGTTCAATGAGAGGTACTTACACACAGTCTCTGCCTGCTGATCATCAGATCAATGTCCTCATTTATTTTCCTGTACTTGTCCTCGGACTCGGGGCTGTGGCCGACCGAGTCGTCCGCGTCGGGGTCGGGGCTGTCGCAGCCGTTTAGGCCCTTCTTTCTCAACGTCTGCAAACACAGCAGTTGAACAACATAGTTGAAGGGCTTTATGGGCGGTTAGGCAAAAGTAACCCAGGTGAACAGTTTGGGAAGGACAACGGGTGACACACTGTGAGGGGGGGGGGGCAGTGTGATTGGTGCAGATTCTCGTTCCTCCAGGTCATAGAAATCCTTAGAGGTTCAATCTGAAGCGACTGGAACACAGCCAAGTCCAGCTGTTTGAGATTCAACCTTCAGGGATCACGAGGAGGGATGTTGTCGGAAAGCCCTTAGAAAACTCTTTGAAATAACAGTTTCAAACAAAGTTCTTTTCTTTTTCATGAGAAAACCATGATAGAGCTTGCTCTGTAAAAAATCTTAACAGTCTGTCGTCATGGGGCGGCATGAGGATTGATGCACTGGTTGCTTTGTGAAATAAACATTCATGACGGCCAAAAAAAAAAGATTTAATCACATCCAGCAATTAGGAACAAAATAATAATCAAACTCTCGACCAACAGGACAAAATTGTGGGACCTTCAATTATGAATGAGAATCCCATGGGGTTGATGGAGCAGAGCTGACAGCAGAGTTCATGTTTCTGACACGTGCTAGTCATTGAGGCAGTTTCAGTTTTGGCCACCTGATGGCCACCTGCCCCCATTATAGTGTCCAGGCAAAAAAGAAAAGAAAAGGACACACTTGAACAAAAAAAAAAACCCGACGGCACGGCGACAGCCTCGCTCCACAGTTTCCTCACCGCTCCCTCTGAGTGGAAGAGAGCGTCACAGACAGGCAGCTTCCTCTCTGTCCCTTTTGTTTTGTTTGTTTTTGGGTATTGTTGACAACCACAACAACTGAGATACGTTTCAGAGCGCATTACCCTGTGTGACGGCACAGGAGTGCGTTGGCCCCAGCAGGCGGCCCTTTCCGATAGGTGCGGTGTTCATTTGCCTCGTAAAAGCGAGAGACAAAGAAGAGAAGTACAGTAGCTGACAGTTAGAGATCTCATCAAAGGCCCCCCTCCTCACCACCACCAACTCCCTCCCGTCCTTCCCCGACCCCCCCCCCCCCTCCACACCCCCATCCCTCTCTCCTCCTGGCTTTAAT
This sequence comes from Brachionichthys hirsutus, assembly GCF_040956055.1. Classification (NCBI taxonomy): domain Eukaryota; kingdom Metazoa; phylum Chordata; class Actinopteri; order Lophiiformes; family Brachionichthyidae; genus Brachionichthys; species Brachionichthys hirsutus. The sequence continues at coordinate 3,025,745 of NC_090900.1, read as the reverse complement.
AAAGGGAGATTAGTCTACAGGAGGAATATCACGGGCCTGCTCCTGTCTGTGCAGCCGTCGCTTCACACTGCGCTCTCCTACTTTCATCTGAAGCTCCATATCAGACAGACGTAATTAAATTTACTTTAGCACACCCTGTATTTGATGCTGATCAAGTGTGTGTGTGTGTATAAGAAGGGAAGGAGTCCATGTTTGTGTGTGTGTATGCATGTGTGGGCGTGCGAGAGTGGGTGTTAGCGTGGAGGAAAAAAAGAACGAGAGACCGAAGCAGGAGAAAGGAGGAAGACGGATGCTAAGATAAGTTAATCTCGGTGAACTTCTCCTACTCATTTGTTTTTCTCTGCCGGTGCTCACTCACAGCAGCGGTGCGAGCGCGAGCTTCTCCATCACAAGGCAGCAGCAGAAGTGACAAGGAGCGATCTGCCTGCTTAGAAAACAAACAGCGATCGAGTCATCTCTCATGTCAGCACAACAAAGGCCTGTTTTGAGTGTGGTTTTAGTGAACTTTAGAGGGCTTCTTTTGTTTGTGCGATATCTATTTGATTCCTGAGGCGTCTCGTGGCGAGGCAGCTACTGTAAGCACGTCAACGTTCGCCGGCTCTCCTCTTCTTCTCTCTCTATCTCTCTCTGAATCCTCACTTGCACCCCCCCCCCCCCCCCCCAGAGTGGAAATCTGAAAACTCTGAATTTAAAAAGCGTCTCTCACATCTTTGACAGTCTTCAGGAAATCACACCACACAAATCAGCCGAGGCGATGCAGGAGATCTGACATCTAACAGACCTGCAGTGAATCAGGCACTCTTGCTCTATGTGAGGTGGATGAGTCGAAAGCAAAGCAGAGAGGTTGCAGAGGTTTAGCATGCTTTCTTTTTTGGCAGAGGTGTGAGATGTGAATTTTTTATTTATTTTTTGCTATTTCTTTGGTGCAGTTCCGTTCTGGCCTTGGCGATGCATCATATCGAACTGACAAGAGCTGAACCACTGGCCTTTGTCTGCTCACATGAGAACGTTAGCAAAGGAAAAAAAAACAACAACTTCTCTTCTTGTACAGATTTCCTCTACCGACCATCACTAGCCTAGTACAAGAGAGATTCACTTCCATTCTGGGAAGAGAGGCAGCGGGGCATGGCTGGAAGAGGGCAGCCAAGGCTGGGGTAAAGGTAACATCCATATGGGGCATCTTAGCTGGTGCCCTCGCCTAAAGGGGGGGGGGATTGGGCAATGGCTGCATTGGGCGTCGATGGGGTGAGGCCAACCATGATGTGCGTGTTATATGACCATGAAGCATGTGGCCCCCGGCTTAGCTTTCCACCAGGGCTCAGCAGATCGAGATCAGTATGCCACTCATCCCACCTGTTTAAAGACATCACACCTGCTGCCAAAGGCTGACACACTAGCCAACAGCCAATTAGATCAGGCGGCGTGCTCATATTGCCATAGAAGGCACTGTTGCACTCTTCATCTCGCCACCCGACCGGCCTACTTTTGGGATACCACCCCCCGTCTAAATGTATGTTGTATGTTACGGCTCTGCGCTATAGAGACATCAGACTGTTACTCAGGGTCTGAGTCAGTTACATTATCATTATATGAGATGCATCAACGGCATATTTTACAGTGAGTGAAAGAAAGAATGAGGATGAGGAGCTGGCATGAGTCTTTGGGGAATATGTTAATATAATGTGGATTTTACAAAAACACTTGAGCCACTTGATTTTTATGCAGAAAAATATCCCCCCAAATTATCATTTATATATTAACATCGCTCAATATTTCAAGTAACTTGGATTTTATAGAGAAACGCTCATTATTTTATTCCTACAAAAGGGCCAGTGGCATAAAAGGCAAAGTTTTTCTCAAGTCCATTACATTTGTTTACACAGATTACTTCTTTCTTGTTTAACTATTAATTAATTAAGGAAATAAAAAAAAAGACCATGAATAAAGCAAAGTGGCTCAATGCAACAGAACACTACTGAACACCAAGCCAATATGAGGGAGAAAAGGAGAAGAAAGTATGACGGAGAGGAAAGTCTGCTTGCTTGGCTCTCCTCGTCTTTTTCTGCGGGCCCTTTGGAGGCGTGCTCCTAATTAAACTCCTTCTTCACGATACTCCCTCATCACTCGACTTGTCACCGGGCCCGTATGAAGTAGGCACAGCATAGAGGCAGCGTCCTACATATTGGGATGCCCGTATTATCAGTACGCTTCAGCGCTGCACTCCTCCCATAGGCTGGCCTGGGTTAAGGTGGGCAAGAAGGAGTACAGTAAGAAAGGCTGAGCGAGGCAATGCGGCCCAGATTGAGATAATCAGGAGGCTTGGTGAGGCCACAATGAGCTACAAGAGGACTGATCTACTATGTCTATTTGTTAAACGTAGAAATAAGTCCAGCCTTCTGCTCATTTCATAGTTAAGGGAGTGGGTAATAACCTTAAGAAGCTCCGCAGAGAGTATTTGGGTGCAAATTCCGGGTGCCCCAGGGGGTCTGCTAGGGACAGCTGACGCCTGCCCAGAACTCCTGCCGCACTTGGATCCTTCCTTCTCGGCATCCCGCCACCCCGCTCGCCCTTTCTAAATCATTCTGCCCCCCCAACTTTCTGTCTTAGTCTGTCTCAGGCTGTCTATTTCCCTCGATTTAAGATACAACAGAAGATGAGTTGTCTCGATCGGGAAGGTCTTTATTCCTGATAGATTAGCTCGTCATGGTTTGTGTTTGGAAGGCCTTTCAATGGTGACCCTTCCCCTCTGCAGCTATTTTGGCAGTAGCTGAAGGGTACAACACATTCAATATTGTGTTTATGGCTATTGGTGACAGCCAGGCCAGTGAATGTTACTCAATGTCTTCAACCGAGTGGCTGACAGCATCAGTGCATAAAGCCCTCGACAAAAACAACCAGTTTATAATAAGCCTTTTATATCATTACCAACACTGTATGGTTCACAGAATACACATATTGCTGTAAGCAAAAACCAAGACTTATGAAAGAAGATACTATAGTGCTGTGGAACAAAGGGTTTACCCCAATAAATGAAGTAGTTTATGTTTTGCAATTCACCAGAGTTGCTGACAGGGGAGAGCGCGTGGTATAAACCCAATAACTGTGTCACTTATGTTTAATTGAATTGAGTCCGTTGTTAAAATATAATAAAATATCACTGGAATAAACAGCTTCTCTCAGGGCGTTGGCGTCTGTCTGTCAAAATGTTAAAACTGCAGATAACACGTTCCATTCACTCAGGCTAGCGGATATATTCCATGAAGACTTGATAGTGTGCAAATTGTACAGACCTGCCTTTAGATTGTGTGAGAATTGGTGTAGGTAGAGTGTGACCATACTGTGCACCGACATTCTGTAGCACATACAGTCTCCTCAGCTGGTTTCAGACCCAAAAGTGATTTATAACAGGATTTTGAAATAATCGGGGCTACAGTAATTATAAACTTTTTTCACTATTAACATTGTGCAGAAGTTTAAATGGAATGAGACAGCTAGGGTTATCTTAACAATAAAAAAGGAAACTTTCCTCGACCGCTAAACTTGCAAACAATTTAGACCACGATTGTTTTGGGGGTAAAAAAAGTGACAGAGTTGAAACACCAGATGACAAAGGGAGAGCTCTTTTGCTTTTGCCAAATGACAAACTAAATTTCTTCAGTGGAGATAAGTAAGGAGCAAATGTGGCTTGGTGTCTGTAGGGTAGAGGCGGTGGGGAGAAACATTGTCCCTTCCCATCAGAAACAACAAGATGGAGTTGGCCGTGAAGGGAACACGCTTTCGATTACGACCCTCCCAGCACCGCGGGACAGTAAGTGTGCTCAAGGTGGCTTTGCTTGTGGCAGGGAATGGGATAATCTTGCGTTTGTGATGTCCTCTCATGCTTCTCTTTACTTCTACTCCATTTACTGTCTGCCTGGCTCATTCCTGGTTGCTCTCGTTTTCTATCTCCCTCTCTCTCTCTCTCTCCCCCTGTCTCTCTCAATCACTCTCTTTCTCTTTGCTTCTCGGAGTGGAGGGAACATCAGAGGGATCAAGCTGGCTTAGCTTATTGGAAGCAGATGGTAGACCAAAGGCAAGAAGGCCACAGTTTCATGAAGCGTGGTTTGTACATGCCAGGACCATGTCAAGGGGCATGCCCATGGATGATGGCTGCGTTGGTGTGTTTGAGGGAGTATCTGCAGGGTAGATGGCTGATTTTGTAGGTTACCGATCTGAGAAACGGGGACCCCAAATCACAGCCTGCCCCTGCCTGTGTTTTGCAGTCATCATCTGTGCTTCCCTCCATGCACCAGTTGAGGCGATTCATCAATGACATTTCAGTGATTGAGTGGCTTTGAAGCCTCGTGCTCCTATCAGGATTCAAAGGCTATCCAACCACAGTGGAGAAACGGTCACGCTTTCAGCGACAACACTGGCTAATTGTAATTGCTAACTGTCTAGAGTTTGCTAGATTAAGCGAGACATTACAAAAGCAGGACAGAAAAGATAACACATTTGGGAATCTTTCTCCAGACGGCGGCATTCTGATGGTGCATGTGCTAAAATCACCATTGAGAGGAGTCCAAAGCAGAGGAGAGCCCACTCACAGACAGATTCTGTCTTAGCGAGCCAGGACACAGCACAATACCAGATGGTGCAGCGTTTCCCATATGGAATAGACAAACACTAAGCACATGTCAGAATCCAACACTGTTTGCTACAGCGGGAACCCGGTTCTGGGAACAAAGTGGTCATTCACACTACTCACTGCACTGTATAATTACCCTGATAGACATTATGTTACACAATGCCAGTTCAGTGGAACCGAATAAAGAGGACACTCATGTCTGTACCTCCCGACCTGCCAGCCAGTGTAGCGTCTACACTCCAGTTGAATAGATTTCAATTGAAGTGCATGTATTTAAATGCTTTTGCATTATAAATGACAAAGTGAGACCGTGATATTATCAAGAAAGCCTTCAGTTACACACTTAAAGATATCAGACGGTGTCGCAGCCTTAGTAAAATGACTAAAGTTGACTTTTAGGGTGGCACTGAGTAAAACAGTCCCCTCCAGTAATCCAGTACTCCTTCTTTGTCCCCGACTAATCGTCGCTTATCGTCTTTTGTCTCTCTGTCTCTTATCGCGCGGTGCCACAGCAGGAAAAGGCAGCCCAAGGGAGGCCTCGAGTAACAATGACCAGCCGGCTGACCTCTATGCTGTGACCTTGAGTTTCCACACCCTGTCCAGACCAGCAATCATGGCAGGGGAGGGGCTGAAGCTACGACGGAAGCTCCCGGCAGGGCAAGGAATGCCATCTGTAAAAATAGGTCTTCATTATTCTGAATTTTCCACGAATAGTTTCAAAGAACAAGGCATCATTTCATCTTAATGGCTGGCGTGAATTGTTTTGAGCTGTGTTGTGGAAAATCCGTGCCTTTTGGCAACGTGTCCTCAGAAGTGGCCTACCCCACAACCACAGGAACCACATATTGGCACATTTCAAACAGTCTATTTTTAAAACCTATTTTTGTTGTTGTGTGAGTAACTCAGACTTCCGCATCAGCGTACTGACCTTAAAAAAAACACCTCTGACAGAGATCCAAGTGCCTCGTAGTTTTTTGTCTGAGGTTCTGCTTTTCTGGGCAACAGGCTTCTGATGTGGAATAAAATGCTGCGCCTTTAGATCATGTACATTATCTGTCATTTTGCTTTCAGCCACTCTTAAAAAGTGGAAGCATATATAGTCTATAAAATAGAACTGAGTAAACCGGGTCTCTTTATGTCTGGTGCTGGCACCGCAGACAGATGTCTTCAAGATTGCCGGTTTAAAATTTACAGCAGACAATGCCAAGCAGTGTGAGAAAACAAACTTGATGTTGGGAGGGTGACGCTTCTTGAGATTGGCCCTTTGTTCCAAAGGCAAATCTTCTGATTCAAACGCCGCAGTGACATTGATAACATAACTTTCCAGTATTTCTTAAAATAAAATGTTTTTTTTTGAAAACAGCCATAAGGGAGGCCTCTGTTTAGTGAAATGCCAGGGCAGAAAAACAAGCAAACTAAATAATAGACCTCTTTATACGAGGGATCTGATGTTTATGGGCACTGCAGGGTCTCAGACCGATGGTCTTCTCATGCATGTGGTCGCCGAGGGCAACTCGTCACGGTCAATTGTCCGCTACAGGCTGAATGAACAGCCTGACGCTTCGCTTGCTCGATTCCCTGTTTCAAAAACACCCAACTCCACCCACACAAGGAAGGCGGGGGGGGGGGGGGGGGGAGTGATAGAGCTATAGAGAGGAAGGAGGAGACAGAGATTCCATACCTATTCTTGCACCCTCTCCCGGTAAAGACCGCCAACTAGGCAACTATTTTTAGCTTCCACACACGCTATTTTTAGACCGCTACTACTTTTTGAGGAATGCATTTGAAAAAGAGTCCATCAAATAACAAAAAGTGATGCCAATGATTGTTTTTAGGGCTGGTGTTCAAGTTTTAACTCCTGAAAAACCTTTTTTTTTAAAAATATGTCGGGAGCTCAGGACTTGCTTCCCATAGCCTTGAAATGTGGCAGACAAGTAGGGACTGAAAAAAATTGATATAGCTTTATCTTTTTATCTTTTTGTCTCATTGCCTTTTCCTAAACATTCAAGCAAACTATTTTCTATATGTGGCTTCATGTCCAAATGTGAGCAGACACAGAAGGGCCAAAGACAGGAAAAGGAAGGGGACAGAGGCACGTCCCCGTTAGTGGAATTCATGACACCTTGGACAGTGGAAAGAGGTTTCACATATGGGGCTTTTTTTGCTGCCATCAACCTTTGAGCTTGTTTGTACCAAATGGCACAAACAATGGTATGTTTGTGGCAAATACGCCATTGTTGTTACCACTGTAAGTAGAAAGAACAAACTGATAGTCGAGGCGTGTGAAGGATGTGTGTAGCTCCAGCATTTTCCTATTTGTGGAAAACTTTGCACCGATCTCTGCATCACTGGTAAACACTTATTGTGATCGTGGTCAAGACTCCGCCCTTGACCTCCACCTCAGGTTACTCCACATGCTCCGTATCCTAAAACCTCACAGCGACGGTCGAAAGCCAAGACAGCAGAAGGGACACGACTCGCTTATTGCTTTGGAATCCTGACACACGCTGGAGACTAAGGATGGATCAGTGAGGGCATTCATGTTGGAGACATTCTATCACATTCTGGAGCCATGAGAGGGAGTCATTCAGCGAGCTGATCAGCTCAGAAAACTCCTGAAGGCAGGCAAATGTTCGCCATGCTGTTTGGAAACCAAATAAGAACATAGATTATAGCACACTGGCACATCAGAGAGGGAGATCACATGTGCTCTTCAGTTGCAAAAAACAAATATGCCGGGACGGCAGAGAAAATGTCATTTAAATGAATCAAATGAACATTTTCATTGGGTAATTTAACTTATTTAGTATTTGAAGCATTAGAAATCCAGCATCCTCTGTGGATGACATGTTACTCCTTTTATTTCCTCCGCCTATACCTGCTTGATTCACCTTCTCTTTGTGTTTCTTCATGATCACTCCCAACCCCCTTTACTTTTCTTTCCCCCCTCCCTCCCTCTCCTCCCCCCATCGGACTGTCACTGGGCTGAAATCACACCTGTGTTTCTCACACATCTCGGTACAGGGGTGAAACACACCCAGGGTGAAACATGGTGAGGGAGCTTTGCTGAATCTCATTAGGCAAGCGGGTAGTCATTAACAGAATGACCTTTGGAAATAATTACCAGCCCCCCCCAATCCCTCCTTCCCTTCTCACACTCATCCATCCCTCTGACTCGCCCCTTCCCCCTCTCATTCAGTAGTGCCTTCTAAGGTCGGGAATGGAGGGAGCGGGAGGGGAAAAAAGAGAGAAGAACGAGTCCAAGATAAGTGGGGAGGCAGATCCTTCTGCTGCTGCTCTCCGAGATTATGAGGCGAGTTGAACTTTCAGATTAGGTTAATCTGATGGAAATGGGATTAGCCAATGGCCTCTCCTCCTCAGAATCAAGACCCATGTGCCATTCCATGTGATACTCCAGCCAATGGCAACGGAGAGCGCTGTGCTGGCTGAGGTCATCGCAATGACATCAGGTCTGCATCGTTTGAGCCAATTTACACGACATATGTGCACTTGCATGCGCTCAAGCAGTGCAGAGGACGAACACACTTTTGTGTGTGTCTGTTTAAATGCACTATGTCCAGCAAATGTCATGAATTTATGGAAAGGATGCCATTAATTCTATGCATACCACATTTACCCAATTTATCAAGCGTTATGCATTCTGGCGTCCTTTCCTTCTTACTCCCCAACACATCCAGCCTTTGAGGGGAAACGGCTCCATATCACAGCTCAGTCAGCCTGCTAACCCTTTAGCTGTTGTACAAACCTGTGTTCTTTGCCTCAACAGAGGGAAAATCAAACATTGTGGAACAGGGATTTGGCGCAGCCCGAGAGTGTTGTCGGATTTAGGGCTATTCAATCACAGCCAGAACAAGCCAGAGACGGGCTTTGGGTTTAGGCTTGATCTGAAATCAGGTGGGGGAAAGAAAGGACTCTTTCATGTGCCATTGCAATTAACAACCTCCACACTGGCGTAATAAATCGCCACACAAGCTCAAGGCGATTTTTCTTAAGCAGGGAATAAAAAGAGGAGAAAGGAGAGATAGATCTATTCTCCGGTCATTTCCCAGTAGAGCTTCCCCTCTAATGCTGTTCGCATGTCCAGGAAACCGGCCTGGCAGACAGCAAGTATAGGAAATCTATCTTGGTGTTTGACTTTTTTATCTGGAGCCAGACTCGGGGCGTCCTGTAGACCTGCCAGGACGACACACTTGGACATCCCATAATGGAGTATCTGCCTCTGTGTCTGCTTTCGTCAAGTAAGAGCCTCGACGAGCTCAGATGTCTCTTTGAACAATTAGCATTAATTACCGTAGGTGGACCTGCCCCACTCGTTTATGTAGCGGCGGATAACACGTTGTAGTGCATGTTGTATTACCGTCTTCTGGGGGGAGTTTAGATACGGCCGTATCCTACGTGCCAATATGTGTGGTTTGGGATTAAATGGCAGCATTCGAACCGTTAAAAACATGCGCTCGGTTTGCTTTAGAATAGATTATCCCTGCATTTGTGTGATCATTCGGGTGGCATGCATTGCAAATGTCACAATAATAACCTGCATTTCAGTAATGTGTGGCTTTTTCGTAAAAATTCGTGCACAGCAGAGGTTTAGCTCTGGCTTCTCCTTTTGCATGTATTTGTGGAAGTGTCGTTCCCAGCTGAGACTGTTTTGAAGTGAGTCATCAAGACCTTCGCTACCTTGCCTCTGTCTCCCACCAACCTCTATCCTATTTCTGCCTCTCAAACACATGCACCCGTTGACCCGTACGTAGATGTGATGTAAGGAAAAGATGTTTCAATGTATGCTCGATGAAAACAAGGATAAATAAAAAAGAGAAGAAAAAACAACAAGGAAGGTGAGGAAGAGAGAAAAGGGCCTCCAGCTTCCTGTAGCTAGAAGCTCTGTGTAACACTCTCTGTGCCACTCTCTGAACAACGCTAATTATCAACCAAAGACATGCTAATTACATAGAGCTTTATTGCTAATGTAGCAGGCCTCGGTGCCAGCCAGCCGCCCACTCTCTGAGCCCCGCTCCCCTACCTCGGTCTCTCCTCCCACTACACCTTCAGGCGAAGCAGCAGCACAAGAAGCGATGCATGCATTTTGTGTCCTTAAAGGCAAGAGCTCTCTATTTATGTGAAATGAAGTCCATATCGGATCTCATGTGGAAGGATTCATTATCCCTTTGAGGCACGGACTTTTGTCTCCATCCCCAAATCCATTCTTTCATCTTGTTCTTGACCTCCTCCTCCTCCTTCATCCTGCCATCTCGACAGGAAGTCCACTTCCCTCCCACCCTACCCGAAGTCAAAAAAAGCTACCCGCGTTCTTACACCTGTGACGTAGCCTAGCAGCAGTGCACAAGGCACGGCGGGTGAGAGCCCAACCCGCAGCCCCCCACCTCCCTCCTCGTTAAGCGTGCGAGTGTCAGCCCTGTGGCCAATCCCGTTAGCACGCCACAGCTAAGGCTAAAGGCCTCTTCGGATCGATTTCTCCCGCTGTGAGTCTTCCAGGGATCAGAGAGCAGGTAGTCCTCCGCAACACGCCCCCCCCCCCCCCCCCCCCCGACCCGACACGGCTGTTTACATGTTAGCCATCCCTGCCCTCTAATGGAGACACAGCTGAAGAGAGCGCTTTAAGGCTCTTTGGCAGGTAACTGCTGAAACATGTGACAGTTCTCATGGCCAATAGATAATACATGGACGATACTATATGGCCCATAAAGGTGTTCAAGGTTTAAGGGGACACTGGGGACATGACTGGAGGCTAAGTGGGTTCATTCAAATGACATAATGCAAAGAGGATTATTTTCCATCCCTAATGGGTGTTTGGATACGGATTGTTTTTATACTAAATGAAGAACTTTGCATGCATTCCTAATAAGACTGAAACTCAGCATATATGCAAACAGCTTTAGTGATTATTTAATCTTTCAGAATTGCATAAAATATACAACACGATGACACAAGTGGAATAATAGCTTGCAAAGTTAGCGCCACAGCAACATTAATAATTCAAAACGGTCAATAATGTGAATTATAAGAACAGATTAAGAGCACATACATCTCTTCGCAAAACAAAAAGGATAAGCTGTTATTCTGCGCCGAGTGGATTTATTTGTGCCTCTAAATACTGTCCACGTTAATGCACCCAGGCCATTGTCTTTGTTTTCGTCATTACGCTATATGTTGAGTGCTGCGTCCCTTGATGTATGGGAAACATTAACGCGCTACGTATTTGACAGCGCCAGGTGGAAATGGTGATGAAACAGCAGCAGTAATGACAACAGCAGACCACTCCAAAGGTTATTTATTTATTCATGCTGCTTTTTTAACTGTCAAACTTTGTCTGAAGGAAGAGGTAACTATGGCTATGAACGATCAGAGCAATGGCAGGTAAATATAATTCAAAACGTTTTGCAGTCATGTGCGTATAGGGCCATAATGGAATGGAAAGGGCTGCTCCCAGTGGCTCAGACCACCCGTGGGTGGGCATCAAGCCCGACAATACCCATGTCAAAGCATGAAAACCTTGTCTCATAATGTTTGATTCAAAGTCAGACTGGAGAAGTTGAAAATTTCATTTTAAAGTGGGGCAGGTAATTGTCATTTTATTCGAAATAAAATAATGCAAATTTATCTTAATACTAAATGTCAGGCAGCCATTTTTGAAATATGTAAAATCTTCTAATTAATTAATTTTATTTGATTAAATTTTGAAACAATAAGAAACAGCGTTTCCCTAGTCAACACAAGTGTCATATTGAATGAATACTGGACGTATTTGTATTTGTATTTGTCTGTGCGCTCGACCTGGCACATTTTTCGGAGTGACAATTGCGTACCAGGTTCATATTGAGAGCATAATGATCCCAAAGCATATTCTTTAAATAATGAATGCCAATTCTGTGACAGTATTTGGATTGAACTCTTGAGGAGGACTCATAAACTACGGCTGCAATTAGTTCTTACACCGTGTTAAGTGTGAAGACCAACAGGGAGGATTGCTGAACGAGTCACAAACGCTGCAACCATCTGTCTGCTTGTGCGCGCCCATGTTTGCACGAGTGCGCGCGCTTGCGTACGCCTTTGCGCATCTGTGCACGCATGCATCTCCTCTCGAACCTACCTCCACGATGTCGGAGTTGGTCCTGCTCTCGTGAGGCTCGTTGTACTCGGTGTATTTGAGCAGGACCTTGTCCATGTCTGTGCTGGCGTACTGGAACAACTTGTTGGTGCTGTTGAAGATGATCAGGGCGATCTCACAGTCACACAGCACGCTCAGCTCGTACGCCTTCTTCATCAGGCCAAACTTGCGCTTTGTAAATGTCACCTAGGAAGGAAAAAAGAGAGAGACTTAGAGAGTAGTAATTAGACGAAGTGAGAATAATGGGGGCGGAGGGGGGATTCAGAATGAGATTATGTTGTTGAACTGAAACTGCCACTAATATAAGTCAGCCACCGTGACTTTTTTTGCGATCATTTAATTATAGTTAATGCTCAACATGTGACTTTTTTCTTTTAAAATGAAAGGTCCTCAGAGAGTTTAAAGGAAAGTAAACCCAGCCTGACTCTCAGAGTCCATCCGCTATACCGGAAAGAAAGAAAGAAGCTGGGCTCACATTTAAGGAACTGAAAACCCTCTGTCTCCGACAGATAACGGTAAAGAAGATCAGTTATTGCTCGCACATCAAAGCTCAAGAGGTTCATCGTGGAACATGTGTCTTAAATCATCCCTCTAATATGTGCTCGCTGTCACAGAGGAAAAGAAATACACACCCCTAGAAGTATTTTAATAAAAGAACCCCCCCTCCCTCACAGTAACATTAACACACATTGTTCAGTTGTTGTGTTGCCCAATTAACCACCACTCAGTGAATAACAAGCCATTGATATAAATAACGGATGGGCTCCCGGCCTGTGCTTGAAGATGTCTGTGTGTGTGTGTGTGTGTGTGTGTGTGTTCAAATAGTGGCAATGCACTCAACTTAACCACAAAAACGTCTCATCTAATGGAGCAGATTTTCTCCCCGTGTGTGTGTATGTGTGTGTGAGAGAGAGTCTCAAGACGGATACCTTTAATAACGCACAAATACAAGTGCCCACATTGTCAAATTAGAACAGCCTCTATTCCTCTATTGTTTGGATCAAAACTAGTGCAGTGGAAGTGAGTTAATTCCATTGAGCTGCACCTGGTTTCTTTTCAAGGTGTGCGTGTGTGTGTAGGTGTGTGTGTGTGTGTGTGTAGGTGTGTGTGTGAGCTCTTTGGTTGTACGGGAGAAAGAGAAAATGTGCCGCCGCCTGCTTCTTTCTGTGTTTTTCATATTGAACTTTCTTTTATTTTCTTCTGTATTATTTACATTGGAGATCTGTGTGTCTTCGGAGCTTTTTTTGTGTGTTTTTTTCACACAGAGAGGAAACGCTGCCAGGACTGTACCCAGCTGGTAGCTAATGATCTCGGTTTTGTTGATTAACTGCATGTTTGTCTATTCTCTTCTGACACTTCAGTGGGCCAAAACTTGGAGAGTGAAAACCTCCCAACACTCTGTCAAACACTCTTTTAATATACCAATAACGAATATAACGGCTGTGAGAACCCTGCAGTCTTCATGCTAAATCCAGTCGACATGTGGCTTATGTGGCATAAATCTATTGTGCATTATCCCTCATGATTTTCTCCTTAAAACTTGGAGGTCTGAAAGAGGAGATCGGCTTCGATGGGTATTGATAGATAGTTCTGGATTTCCTGAAATCACATCTCCCAGGATGCACCAGGGAAACCGAATATCAAACTATCCTTCACCTCTGCCCGTGTCTTTCTCTCTGTAGCAAGTCCCTGCTGCATCGCTGGTTCGGCGTCTCCGCCTAAAAAGTTCTGCGGTGATGTCACTGCATCACGCCAAGCTTTGTGTCAGACAACAGAGGCTGAAACCGGAGACGCTGCGTTCTAACGCGGCGCAAACCGGCACGTGCAATGCCTGATTCACCGATGGCATGTGAGGAAAAAAGCCCCCCCCCGGGCTCTAAATACCATGCTGACATTTACACAGTCGTGCTGAAATATGAAACAAAAGCAAGCTCGTTCTTAACGTCTTAAGCTCCAAAGGTGTCTTGTGTCAATAAGATTAATTGTCGCGTCCAAGTCTGAGCTTTGGCATCCAGAACTGAACTTTGCCATCATTCCAGCAGCAGAGCTTCGGTACAAATGATACAGGAGTGAATGAATGAGTAGAGGGGACTGTGGGACGTGAGGTCAAAGCAGACGATTCAGGATGAGGACATGTGGAGTGTTGTCTTCCCGCTGGTGTTTTGATGCAAGGGGCACCACGGGCAAACACAGGACACATTATCACACACACACACTGCCAGGGTCATTAATGTTTCAAAAGGTGGCACGTGGCGGGCTGGGCGAGAGTCCTAGAGGTCCGGGACACCCAGTCTCACATGGGGGGGGGGGGGGGGGGGGTCCGCATGCTGGCTCGGACAGCTCACGGACATCGGCGCCTCCACGATACGCAAACTTCATTCATTTCAACATGCAAAAAAGAAAAAAAGAAACGTAGAACGCAATCCAAGTTTCCTCAAGCCTGCATGCATCTCCCACATATTAAAATTCACACATAGGCTGACATCAGCACCACAGGAAGAGAAGGACTGACCAAACAAAGCACTCATAAATATCACACCACACCCCCACATCTCAATCTGACACGTACAACCTGCCACCTCCACACACACACACACACACACACACACATAGGGAAGACTCACTGACAAACACACACATCTTAAAAGACGGCACAGGTAAGTACGCATTGATCCAACCATCATTTGAACCTACTCTCGCTTATCCAATTGTGTGTCTACCGCAATAACTTCATACTTGATCTGTCCTTTGTATTGTACTTTTGCACCTTTACTGTTTTTTGTACTGTGCGGAGTCTGCTTAATTTCATTGCATCACTGTGTCTCTTCTTTATGAACGGGATTCAATTCCACTTTGTGATTGGACTCTGTCGTGGCTTCTTGACCTCACATGATGCCGTCATGTGTCCCCTGTGGCTCATTGTCATTCAAGATGGTGATGTCACCACATGCACTTCCTGTGCAAACTTATAGAAGAGCTCTCTGGAATGTGCGATCTCGGCCTGCGTTCAGGGGGGGCCGATCTACCCTGCACAGACGCAGTGCATGGCCCGTTTCTTGTACAAGCATTTACATATAGTTGCCTATTTATGAAAAGGTTTTGATTAATGCTCACACATTTGGAAAACAATGGCATATATTATTATTATTGTGCAGATATCTTATTTTTATTTCTTTTAATTTAATTATGATGCTGTGTATTCTTTGGATCAAGATTGAGAAAATCTATTTCTTTCAGAAAATGAGGCTTCTATTGTTTGGGGGGGGGTTTGGACCAAAATAACTGTTGTAAACCACCCATATGTCAGCGTGAGTGTAATTTCTGTTTCCTTGGTCAGTGAGTGCCATTCTAATAAAAGAGAGCAAAGCATTACTCCGCAATTGGAACCCTGTGGGTGCGTGTGTGCGTGTCTGAGTGTGAACACAAGTGCATCTTTTCACAGCAAATTGGTAAGCATGGTGTGAAACCTATCTTCACACACACACACACACACACACACACACACACACACAAGAACCCACACACAAGAAGACATTGTGAAGCTTCGTGGCAAAATGAGACGCTTTAAACATTCTCGCTGTCCTTTCTGGACAGTCTCCATGTATTCCTGTGATGTGGTTAGAGGGTAACGTTCTCAACCCGGCACACACACTTCTCGTAAAAAGTCGTGAGACGTGTTTATGAGGATAACTGTCAAAAGTCAGCTCACACGGCCTCATAACAAAAGAAAATCTTTCCAGGATTCTCGCACGATATCCCAAAGCCGCCTTGAATATATCCAACATTAATTAATTATAGCATCTATTTTTCCATCGATCTATTTTTCCTTTCTTTCTGCTCATTATTTATCTGAATACATTATTTTAGTTCCTTTACCCGTTTCCACAATCAGTGAATTGTATGGATAAGTGTTAACTGACCCCCAAAAGGCTATCCAACACATTCAGATACACACCCCATCATATTTTGTTTCCTTATCCCTCACTCTTAGATTGACTTTTTACATTTTTCTTTCACTTTCTTTCTTTCATTTCTTCTTGGTGTGTTTATTTATTTGTTTGGTATCACTTTGAAATCACTGCAGACACCTGAAGAGTTAACTAATCAATGCCCTTTACACTGGATAAAGTGTAGAAAAACAGACGGAGTGAACAGAGGGCCAAAAATAAAGAAGAGCTAGTGGCTCAGTCGCTGCTACATGGGTGAGAGGGGAGGGAAAAAGAAGGAACGGAGGAGGAGGAGGGGGAGGAAGAAGAAAGGGGTGGATGCACAGGAAGCACATTTGTATGCATTTCCTCTCATAACAGGAAGAGGCCAGTGGCTTCCCCTTCACAATGGGTTCGCTTCTGCTTCCCACCTCCTGCCTGTTTCCCCGGGGGAGGAGAAGGAGAAGAAGGAGGAAGAGGAAGAGGAGGGATGGAGAGAGAGAGGCACCAAAAATTGCTGGTTAGCAAACCAAACATGGCCACGCGGGGACATACAAACGCGAGTCAGTCGTAGAGCGCCGCGATTGGCAGGAAGACACGGGCTTATGCAGATGAGCCAGAGACCTGCGCCTGAACTCCACCTCACGGTGGACAAAAGAGGCTTTGTCCCTTTTCTAATATATGCTACCTTCCTATTTCTGTCCTCAAAACCCGACTTATTGTCCATTTCCAGGGCTCCTTCCTCGTCCTGTAGGAGCAGCAGGAAGCAGACGGC
This sequence comes from Brachionichthys hirsutus, assembly GCF_040956055.1. Taxonomy (NCBI): domain Eukaryota; kingdom Metazoa; phylum Chordata; class Actinopteri; order Lophiiformes; family Brachionichthyidae; genus Brachionichthys; species Brachionichthys hirsutus. The sequence goes on along the minus strand of NC_090900.1, from coordinate 3,009,270 downwards.
CCCAAAATCCAAAATGTCTGTACGCTGAGAAGCGGAAACAGAGCGGTGTCTTAACCGTGCCGGTTTTACTTTGAGCTGTAAAATACGTGCAAGCTCAGCTTGTTCATGATTGCACTTCTGACCGGCCTGTAACGACTGGCTGAGCGCCGTCTCTGTATGGCCTTGTTTATAGTGAAAAGCCGCAACTAAAAAAAAAGTGTGGATGAAAAACCGGAGTGACAAAAATAACTTTGTAGCCATTCATAGGAGGCGGATAAACTTTTCCTGTGGCTTGTATTGTATACTTAAGGCCCGTTATTTCACTATTCATCATTTTTCTCTGGCCTTAAATCAACTTGAACTTTCATATGGATCACATGCCATTTCGCATCTATCTGTTTGAGGGATTTCTGCTGCAAGAAAAAAATTTTTTTCCTACATGAATTTGAATTGGTATGGTATGTGACTACGAAAAGAAAAATAAAAAAAAGGTCAACAAGGCGAGACCATGAGGTGAGGGTGCAAAATGGATTATGTGAGAAACAGGTGAAAGAGAGACAGAAGGGAAAATAAGTTGATAGGGCAAAAGAGCAGAAGAAATGACTTCAGTGAGGAGGTGAGAACTTACTTAGCCATTTTCAGGTGAGGCCTCGTGGCACTAAGCACACGAGAGAAGTGCCACTTGCTGTGGTAAAAGTAGGAGAAGGTAGGAGGTGGGAAACGGGGCATTACAGGCGGGATACAGGGGTGAATAGCTACCCTGTGGGCCTCATTATTTTTCCTGCTGTTAATTTCACTTGCACATTTTCTCACCCTGCCGCTTTTGATTGGAGAGAGGAATGCTTTTTCGGAGAGACAAAAAGAACTGTATTATTTTTTTCCATCCACAGCGCTGCAGTTACCATGGAGAGGGAAGGGAAGCAGCACATGCAGGAAAACTTAAAAGCACCATTATTTATCCCCCTCTTCCACCCGAGTACGTGTTAGAGAGATTGTTGTTTTGAGGGAGTCGGCGGGGGCGGGTGCTGTTGTTTTACTTCCTGTCACTGATGACCTGATCCATGTTTAACCTTTGGCCCTAGGTCCTTTCCCCCCTGGGAAACCCCATCCTCCCCAAATACACACACACACACTGAGTTTCACACAAACAAGTCACCTTAAATTAAGCCTGCCACGAGTTTACTGGCTGGAGAGGTAACACTAATTACAGCCAAATGCAGTAAATTAGTCAAAGCCAAGAGAGACTCCAGACATTCACGTATTTGGGATGCGTCCATGTTGTTTACTGCCATTTGTTTGTCTCTGCCACACAGACGAGACAATAAACACCCCATCGAAGTGTGTGTCTGAGTGTGTAATCTGCTGTGTCTCACATTTATACCAGTGAGTGAGTGTCCACTCACGGACAGGCCTGTATCTCGCACCGTCAGTGTGTGTGTGGCTGGTTGCATGCTGGGGCACAGGGGGCCCTTTCATGTGCCCGAGGCTGGGAGAGGGTCTGAGTGGTCAGGGGGCTTGGAGCCAGGGCCCACACACTGCTGCCCACTGTCCAGGGCTCCGGGCACCCAGTCAACGCCAGGGAGGGCTGGCCTTTCTGCCCCTGCTCTGGGGAAGTGTTTGGGGGCTAGGGGGGTGGCAGCCCAAAGTGGCCGCCCATAGAGAGACAGGCCCCGTGCCCACCGTGATACAGCTGCTGCAGGGAGGGCCGGGGGCTGGGAGGCAGTTTAGCCCCGTAGGTGGCGAGGTGGTGTTGACAGCCACACAGAACGGTGCCGCTCCAAGATGAACGGCAGGATTTAATGTGAATGTAGATGCACACGAGTCGGGGGAAACGTTCTGGACGGAAACAGGAATTCTTCTTTAACATACAACTTTCTGGGCTGTTGAATATGATGTAAAATTATCACACAATCAAAAACCTTCACAGTAAAAACAGTAGCGGAGAACTGTCACCCCACTTAAAGCACGTGTTAAAAATGTGCTTCAAATGCTATAAATATTAGTGTAAATGCTAAGTTACATTCATGATTAGCCTTAAATGCTTGAATGCTGGGATCCTTTTAATTAACCTTTTAATATATCTATTATTTAAATCCAAATTCAAAAACAGACAAAAAAATTATCTCCCTCTGTTATAGTGAAGTAGTACATAAATTACCGCCCCATTATGCCTACTTATATACTTGCTTGGTTAAATGCATTCAGTTCCTCGGGACCGGCTGTGAGCTACAAATTAGAAATTATAATCATAGAATCAATAAATCATCCATTCTATACAAACCCCATAGAGGAGCTGAGGGAGACTGGAACACCTTTCTGATAGAAACATTAAAAATATGTCGAGAATGTGAGGTTGAAAGCGTTTATTCCACTGTTGTTTATTTGGCTGGGTGTCTGGGACGTTTCCTTAAATAGGAAGTGAGACTATTCAATTCAAAGGTTCCAATTTTTTTCTTTCAAGAAAAAAAACGCAAGATTCTCCGTCTATCTCTGTTCCCGCCTCGTGATGTCCGCCTCTACACAATTGAGATGATGTCATTCCCTGAATGCATGTGATGTTTCTCACGTGACTTCCATGACATCATGTCGTTAGAAACTGCGACTTGGACAAGCAATAAAATAAGTAATCGTTGACTTTTGAGTTCAAGACAATAAAAATCCAGTGATATATTGATTTTCCTTTCCCTGAACCCTCTCTCTCTCTCTCTCTCTCTCTCTCTCTCGCTGTAAGTAAAGCCCGGATATCTCAGGCATCGATTCCCCTCAGGTGTCCTTCCTGTCTCCCTCTCCTCCCTCCTTATCCGCAGGAGCCGGAGTGCCTGGTGTAACCGGCTGGCCCGGTCTAAGGTGGGATGAGAGAGGAGGGCTGAGATAACAGAAAGAGGGAAGTGTGGGTGCTGCTGCAACACGATAGCTTCAGTCCTCATGTAAGACTCTGTGACCTCCTTGCTCTTCCTCTGTCTGCCCGTCTCTCTCTCTCTCAATAGCAAATACATAAATCAGAACACAGAGTAGTACTGCGTTCCCTCCCTGTGTGTGTGTTTTTTGTTTTTTTTACAATCTATCCTCCTATTTATTGTGCTAAAATACTCAAGATAAGTACAAGCGCAATAATGACGACCGCAAGTTTGTGCTTTATCTCAGGTCCGCTCACATTCCCACTCTCCTCTTGCTGTTTGCATTTACCCCCCCGGTGACGTGAGTCACCACAGGGGGCGACAATCCACTTCAATTACTCCTCCGGTATTGAACAATCGATTCCCCGTGGACTTTTTTTTTTATGTCACTTCTGTCTCAAATGGCCGTGTTAAATGGCTCAGATGGTGGAGAAGCGACGGGAGCAACAAAGTGGGTCTGTGTTCAGGCAAAGGTGTGTGTCCACGTGCGCGTTTGACCCGTGGTCCTGGGGCAGCGCAAGCAACGTATGGATCCAATTGGGCTGACAGGAAGCTGACAAAGTGCCAGTGGTCAGTCGTGCCACAGGAAGTGATCAATGGTGGGCCTCGAGGGCAGTGGGAGAGCTCTGTCTCTGTCCATTTCCTGCCGCAGACGGTTCTGTCTGCTCCTTTCAAGCTGGTGGAGATTCATTCCGTCTCATTCAAGCAGTCCCTGCTGCATTTAAAACACATCTTGCATGGATTCCATTGTTAAGCCTAGTTTTTAAAAATTGTATCTCTCGTGATTAACAGACAAAATACCCCCCCCTGCGTTTGTTTCCTATTGGCCCCAGTCCTGAGGCCATCCCCATTTGCTTGTTTGTTTGTTTGTGTGTTTTCTCACACGATGCAGTCGTCCACTGCCTGGTGAGCTAAACTGGTGGCATGGTGTGAGAAGGCGAGTGCTGCAGTCCTCATGTTTGGGAGAGTGATTTAGAGAATGGGAAATGTTCTCGTGCAAATCCTTTATTTTGGGAAAAAGCCTCACTTTAATTGCAGAGTAACAAACATGCCATTATACCCCAGTGGAACTTTTCCCCCACAGCTATATCCCTGCATGCACCTCTCTGTCGCCCAGTTCACATTTTGCCCAGACTCCCTGAAGACCTTCATTGGTTAGGGCTATGTGGGGGTGTTTCTCCTTCCTCCCCACCTCCTCTCCTCTCCCCCACCCTCACACTCATCCATCCTCCAACCCCCCCAAGGGACTTACCTGTCTGTTGCGTTCATCCATAATCCGCGTGATCTGAATCTTTTTCCTCCCCATCGTCCCCGTCTCTTTATTTCTCTCCTCTTCCTAAAGGACTTTATGTTTTCTTCACTCTGCTCTTTCTTCTTCTTCTTCCTCTTCACTCCTTTCTTTATATGTCTCTTCTCTGCTCTTTATTTGTTCCAATCAATTCAAAGATTCCAACATCCGTACCTGCAAGAAAGAAACGGGAGGGGGGGGGGAGGAGGAAAGGATGAGCTTTAAATGAAATGAAATATGGCAAAATACTGAGGGGAAAAAAAATAAAAGTGGCATCATGGCAGCCACAAGGGAGGGTGAAGAAAGACAAAGAATCTGTCAACAGTGTTGTGAGAACCACTGTGTTTTTCACTGTCGATATCATGCAAATCAGTTTTTGCTTCTTTTTTTTTTCTTTCCGGGCACCGACTATGAGAGGAGACAGTGCTGTCAGGTTCTCGCTTCGTTCACAAAGAGTTTGACAGTGTTTTGGAAGTGCCGCTAACTTAAACGCTCTAATCACCGACGCCGTAGCATTACCTCCAAACGGAGAAATACATTTTGCTTCTTCCCTCGAAATGCATCGTGCTGACAGTAGAACCGGCAGACAGAACAGTAAAAAAAAAGAAAAAAGAACCTCTATCTGCAGCTCATCTCCAAAATGCCAGATGTGAGGCACAGGATAGAATACAGATGTAAAATAAAACGAGAACAGGCTTGCATTTTTTTAGGGTAAAAAAAAAAAAAGTAAAGAAAACAAATGTATTTATTTTTGTCTAAGATCTGATGTTTCTGTAAAAATGGTTAATGGATGTTTTCACAGAGACAGAAATGACATTTTGCACACTTCCAACATCGATGTAATCCAGATGGAGCAATTGCATGTCAATCAGTGGGACCGAGGAACGTCTGAGAAGGCGCACTTGAGCCTTTGTTGCACACAGCTGAGTGTTCGCCTTTGAGGAATGGAGGGCGGCTGATGAACTGGACTACCGGTACACATGTGAAGAAGAGAGCCGTGCTCCAAAAAGTTTGCATGATTGAGTGACTGTGTGTCAGCGTGTGCATGCATGTGTGTGCAAATGGGCACGCATGTGCGTGTGTGTGCGTGTGTGTGTGTGTGTGTGTGTTCTAGTGTGAGTTTGGCTATGCCGGAGCTCCACTGCATCTCTCTAGAGTGCTTAAGTAGGCCAACCCAATCTATCTCAGGGAGGAGCAGAAGAACTGTTGTTGTGTTTTCTTTTGACAGTAGAGGTGATAACGTCCCTCGTTATGCAAATGAGCATCCCATTATTTAAGCTCAGTGCAATGCAGGGGAGCTGTCAGTGCCATCATATAAAAAAAATATTTAAAAAATCTTCCATCTACCCTGCCTTTTATTCTCTACTTTCCCCTTCTTCTCTCCTTTCTGAACCAGATTTCCGGCACCTGGCAGCACAAGCATCAGACATTGATGTGGAAGACGACACCGCTTTACCAAAAGACATGTCAGTCGCACTCTCTCTCTCTCTCTCTTTCTTTTCTCTCACGCACCCTTGTTCCCTTCCTCACTCTCTCTCTCTCTCGCGCCTCTCCTTCGCATGAACATTGCGATGCGCTTCCTTTTTCTGTTTTCCTTTCTTCTTCATCTCTCCCTAACCTGAATCCATGTATTTATTGAGTAACATGCATGAGAAAGCACGAGCGAAACCCCGAGGTGAGAGCGGCGCATTGCTATGCACTTGACCTCTTTGTGTGAGAGAGTAGGACATTCATAATGAAAGTGTGTAATAGGAACATCCAGGGATGCTGCAGCGCTTAGAAACAGACCAAGGCCTGTAGCAGATGTGTGTAATTGGAGATCTTTATATTTGCAACAGGGAGTAAAAAAAAAAGGGGAGGCTGTGAACTCCTGTTTCATTCTTTCCAAATATTTTATAGTGCTATCAGGCTGGCATAAAGATGCAGGCCACACATTTCAGAGTCATAGAAATAATAGAACGTGCAAAAAAAAATAAAAAATGTTGGAACACGCCCTCCTATGGAAGAAGCGAGACAATAAAACCAATCGCTTTGGCAGTTGGGACAACGGACTGCTCTATCATGATAGCAAGAGTATCTAAAATGACTCTGGGGCAGCTCTGAGAGCATTCTAGCATCGCTCTGTGCAAACACACCCATCCATAGACGGAACAACAAAGAGCTGCCCTCTGGAGAAAAACAAAGAACGCGCAGGGATTACAAGACGACACCGAGGTGCTCGGCACAAGACAGACAGACGGGGATATCAATCAAGCCGGCGCAGCTCAATCATAGCCTGACGGCATCATCCCCTCCCAGCCTTTGAGCTGAACCCGGGCATTTTTCCAAACAAGGAGGCGTTATCCCTGCAATCCCTGTCCCCTGGCCCCCACCTCCTCCTTGTTCCTCCCACAGCCCACTGAGTAGAAGCGAACCGCTCAATGTCAACAACTGCCGGGGCAACACCTTAGGCCTTATGTAACGTTAAGCCATGTCCTGAACATATAATCCCTGCTTTTGGCTACCAGCGCCATCCAACACTCCCCAAGGTGAGGCTCCGTTGCCACTTAGCCTCTTGCAAGTGTCCCCCCCCACCCTGCGCCTCAGCCAATCCCTTCTTCCCCATCCTCCTACATGAGGACACAAGTTATCTTCCCTATTCCGCTCTTCCCTGTATAAGGACAGCGCCCCCTGCCTCCTCAACCCGGGCTTCCCTTCCGTCTCCACCTGTCTCCTTGCCTCGTGGTGGACAGAGCGTCTCTTCCCTTTAATGAACAGATTACCACAGAATCACTCCAAGCCATTACACTTCACAAAGGCAAGACAGCGACAGAGGGAAATGCAGGATGTTTTTCAGAGAACATGGTCAAGTGGCACAGGACGGTAATCCTGAGCGTGGATTTTCCCACTGGGGACTGACACTGACACCTGACCTTGAGCGGGAACAAGAAGCGAGAGGAGAGAAGAAGACGCACGCAGCAAGACAGAAGAAAGCACTAACAAGCTTAAGCCAATCGGCTAATCCTGAAGTAAGGCATAGGGAACGAGGGAATGAGCTGCGTGAAATGCAAAACACAGGACAGAAGTTCTTAATCTCCTTTAGCGTCCTGCTAACCGGAAGGAGGCCGGAGACGGAGACCAAAGAGGCCGACAGCAGTTGCTCCTCGGCTCAATTCATAACCCTGGTTTTATGCTTTTTGAGTATAAAGTAAAAAAGAAAATAGAGAGAACAGAGGGAAATGGAGTGAAGCATTAAGGGGGATCTTTTGAACAGGCACCAGGCCTCTCCAGGGGGAGCGGAAGAGCTGCATCCACGACCCTCCCATCTGTTAAGCAGACGCACGGAAAGGGAGAGAAGGGAACGGTGCTGGAGGTGGTGGAGGCGGGGGGGGGGAGAGGCCGCAGCGATTCAGCACATTGATCTAATGAGCATTCTCTCTCTCTCTCTTTCTTTCAGCGCGTCTCAGAAGTGGAGCTGAGAGGACGATGAGAACACAAACTCAGCGCAGCACAAGGCCTGATTCTAGGTCGCCTCGCTCCCAAGTGTTTAGTCACTAAAAACTAATATACAGCACACAGTGCTTTTTCACATTCTAATAGACGGTCTGCTGGGTGCTTGTTAATGTGCTTTTGCTATTGAGGACAGAAAATGAAGATGACTCCTTTGAATCAACGGGGGGGCGCACAAAGCGGAACTTTACCATGACTCATCCTCAGGACTTATTTGTCATTGTGAAAAGCAGCTGCAGAGTTCTGTTCACGATGGAGGAGGAGAAGCGGAAACGTGCACAAGTGCCAGTCCCGGGAACAAAAGTTTGCATCCAGTTACCTGTTCAGTCATTTTGTCATTGGAAGAAATACTAATTCTACACGTTATAGCAAATTGGGGGGGGGGGGGGAGTATTTTTCATGACGGGATTGTCGATGTCGTTCCAAGGAACCCCGTCTCGGTAGCTTTGTCTCATGGTACATCTGCAACACATTTGGTGAAAGCAAAAAAAAAAGTATATACAGTATAATACCAGTATCCTCTATCCTCCTAGGAAATGTGGTTGTGAGGATTTAAAATAACATATTACACTGCAGTAAGTAAACCTTTTAGGAGGTGCACGGTACATTAAATAAACCCTCTCTCTTTTTAAATAAACTCCCATTTCCTTGAAGAGGAGGATGACAAAAAATGCTCTAATATGGTTTTCCAATACAATCTGAATGTCGGTACACACTCGCAGCGCTCCATTTTCATTTGAGCAATTCTCTCATGTCGATGTTTGGAGGTTTTTCTTTTTTCTCAGATGCATAGATTTGTTTTATTTATACTGTACCTCCACGTGCTGGAAATAATCATGGGAGTGTTTGCGTGAGCGTTTATGTGCATTTGCGATTTTATTCCTGCATGGCGGCACACTTCATTTTTTTATCTCCTGACTGGATGGATGGAGGACACACCAACAGAAATGAGAGGAGGGGGGGGGGGCGGATCAGGCGAAGGAGTGAGTCGATGGGCAGGCGGGAGATGGGAATAAAATAAATAAATAACATGTATCAGCTCTCATTGTGCCTCTAACGTCATTAAAGGCAGTGACTCCTCTGTGCGCCGTGGCACGCTGCACATCTGTCAGACCGAGATAGGCAGGGTGACGAATGGATATCACTGCTACTTCCCTCAACCCGCGCCACCGCCCCCATTCCCACCATCATATCTATACCCCCCCCCCCTCCCCGAGTGCTGGAGGGAGAAGAGTGACCTAAACCTGGGAGGTAGCCCACGCGTAGGTGGGCCTCTATGGCTCTGAATCGCAGCCGATATTAGAGTTAATTTAACACGTTAGCAGCTAAAGAGATTAGCAACATGTACATCTGGGGATTAGAGCGATAGCGGTGGATCATCTCATAATGTGTTCATTCCTCTCTCTTTTTTATTATCCCAGGGAGCGCTCGAGCTAAAGTTGAATTTGAGAGGCTGCAGTGTGTGTGTGTGTGTGCGTGTTGGATGATATGTCTTCACCTGTCTCTCTCTATTAGCTCATGATTTAGCTGGATCATTAGTGAGACAGAGACAGTTTCACATGTATTCTATTTTCAATCTCTGCATGACTTTGAGCTGGGACACCTGTCTATTGATGAAGAGGAGAGCGAGCCAATAGTCTGTGGTCGGTCTAAGTTTTATACACTCTGTCAAGCACTCATACGTGTGACTGGCGTTGTTGAACAAAGCACATCTTTATGAGTGGGCGCCCCAGCGCTGCACGACGAGCTCTGAATTTCCCCTCCATACCAAGTTCGACCAATTTCCCGTTGAAACTTCATACCTCAGTTTCAAACTTAATTGATTTTCCTTCATAATAATAATAATAAGACATCACTGCTTCCGCTCTTATCGCTCAAATCCATCAGGTCTGCCCTGGGATCTTGGATGACAGGAAACACACACATAGAGAGAGAAAAAAACACGTGTAGAGGAACGTCAAAGAAGCTCGTACCGCATCCTTCCCAAAACCAATCTGTTAACTCATTGAAAATCTAATTCCAATCACCAAATAAACAGGAGAGGGACAACAGGGAAACAAAATACTTTGGGCCATGTGCTAAGTTCTCTATGCGACACTTTGGGGTATTGTACTGCAAGAGGCTTCCTTAGTGATTTGTATGCTGCATTATGAAATCATATTATCAGTATTAGGATTGTGTTTTTTTCCCCACTTTCACTGCCAGTTCTTTTTCTGCTCCTTAGCGCTGCTGGTTTTCCATCAAGCGATGGAACTGAAAATAGCCTTGAAAATATCTCAGCCGGCTCAAACTCGCTTCCAGCGAAAGATCAGTTTGTGAGAATTCCCCCTAAAATAAATACAAAATGTAAAAACGAAAACAGAAATGTTGTCAAACTGCTCTATATATGCAGATACTGAACGCACGTATATTTACATATATATATATATATTCAAACACACACTTTGACATTACATTGAGATGTCGAACACCTAAGTAAAGTAAATAAAGTAAAGTAAAATAATATAATAGTCCAAGTGTGTATCTTTAGTTACTGATCATTTATTGCTCATAACATGGCAACTTGCATGTAACAGTATCATTGGACTGGGTACAAATGGAGGCCCTTTGTTTGGGCAGCTGCATCTCTCACTCAGCGGTCGCAGAAAGGCCTTGGCCAGGTATGCTGAGACAGGTGAGAGCCATCGTTCCATGCCAAGGACAAAGCATTTAACAATGCGTCCACCGCACTTTTTGAATGGAGGCCAAGGCCGTAAAGCCACAGCTGCCCGGCCGAAGCAGACGAGCAAGAGGGCGCCTGCGAAAGCGGCGACGAGGAAGACGAGGGAGCCGTCGTGGCTGAAGAAAGGCGTTCCCTCTCGATTGTCAGCAGATGACAAGATCAAGCGAGAAGTGACAAACAAATAAACTCAGAAGGCCGCAAATGACAAAATTGCCGCACGCACGCCGTTGAGTCGAGTTGGAAAAAAAATGGTATTAGAAAGAAAAAAAAAAGGAGAAGAGACCCAAATAAAAGCAGAAGCGCCGGAAAAAGGCCGGAATGAATCACCGTTCGGTGGGTTCAGTCTTTCCATGAGCAGAAGGAGCGGCAATGGACGCCTTCGAGTGTCGAGCAAGAACAAGATGATGGGGAAAGCAAATCAATCTGGCAGAGAGGTGGCACAGTCCAAAGTGGAGATGGTGATTCAGAACGAGGGGGGGGAGAAAACCTTCCCTGAGGTTTCACTTAATCAACTCTCCTGCAGTTTCTTTCACTTCGTCCTCTTCTCTTTCTCTATCCACTCGCCGTAAAGCCGTTACAGCTACGGCCCATCTCGATTCACATGTCTGCCCCCCCGCCCCTCCCCACCCCCGTTTACTGCAGGACACAGGTGTAACTGACCACTGGCACTGAAGGGATGGGAGAGACAATGAGCGCACGTGAACAATCACACATTCACACGAACGTGTGCATCTCGATGCAGGCTCGACCCCCCCCCCCCCCCCCCCCCGGCTTATTTCCTGCTCATCTATTATGTTCGCAAAACAAGCAAAACAAACAGAAAAACATGCGCCACCATAACGAACAATGAATGGGCGCAGTGGAATCGCAGTGTAAAGTCCTCGGTGAGTGCGCCCAGCCCCCACAGGAACAGCCGGGAGTCATGTCACTAAGAACACAAAGCACTGACATATTCACCCAATTATGTTCCCTGCCGAGTATGACAATGTCTCAGGATGTTAGCAATGTTCTCCAGTGGGAGGGGGGGGCAGAGTGTGTGTATGTGTGTGCGTTTGTATCAGAGGTTTTCGTTTCTGCTTGGGCCACGCTTGCTTCTGCTCAATCACGGCAGGCTTGCCAGTCGTCCCGTGGACCCCGGCTCCTATTCTCCTCCCCAGCAACGGAAAAATCACGGCTTAAGACCATCCACTGACGATTCCATCACCCCCACCCCCACCGCTCACTCTCTTTCTTTCTTTCTTTCCTTCTTTCTTTGCCACAGCACTCTAATCACCCTAATTAAAAGCTTTGTTCGTTTAGGAATCTCCGATGACAATTTGTTTCACTCTACCCTACAGCAGTGGCGGCTGCGGAGAGAGGAGAATTAAATTTGATCTTCTGACAGCAATTATGAAATGCTCCCTCCTGTCCTCAGTTAAGGCCCTCGGGCTAATGCTAACGCGGCTAACCCTCACGCAACGACAAGATGCCGGCGCACTTCCCTTTTTCATAACCAGCTTCGAATCGCCACCTTCCTCGTCTTGCACTCGTGTGTGACTCAATGTGCAACCGTATGGAAACGCTCACTCTCCGCTGTGCAGATGGGGGGAAAAATGACTCCCGTAAAATGATTGCTGCGTCGAAATCAGGGCTCGGAGGTCCGGGAGGCTTGACAGGGAAGCTGTAGAATTTATTACTGTCCTTTCATTCAAATCGTGATGCCATTAAGGGGTTACTTTTTGGGGGACATGCAACCGTTAACAGATAGAAACAAGTGCATTTCACTCAAGGAGTCAACTTTTAAACGATAAAGAGCAACGCCCAGACGGAGCTGCAATCAAACTCCAAGTGAGAAAACGTCTTCACAAACTGCCACTGGTAAGCGGTTAAGGTTTAACCCTTCGCCGTGGCACTCAAAACAATATTACTCGTGACGCTTGCTGCCCCGTCGAGCTAAAGTAAGTCTATGCACGACGTGTGGATCAATCGCAGAGAAGTAGAAGGTTGCACACTTCAACAAGGATGTCCTTCATAGATTCAACCTTCTGGGTTTTTTTTTCTCTGCCTCCAGTCCCTGTGCTCTGCTAGGAAACTGAGTAACCTAGATCGTGGTGCAGAGAAAGAGAGAGAGGTAGAGAACAGATTCAAGGAAGACAGAGTCATAATTTGACACCCCCCAATACCCCACCCAGCATTTAAAAGGATGAAAAAGACCCACTCTGCTGGGATGAAGTCATGTTTGCTCCACTTTTTCTCTCCTTACCACGAGCTGATTGTGCTGATTATCGGTGAGCGTTGTTTCCCTGTTGACGCCGCGCATCATTTAACACAGATCGTTCCACTGGTACTGTTTGTTTAAGCGAGGCTGGCGTAACGTTTCCAGGCACTTTTCTTTTCACCGCCACGTTACACACACACACACACACAGGCCTTTAATCACACAGAGCATCTATACTTCAGGGGACTTCTGGCAATTTGAAACACAAAGAAAGCAAATTAAACAAAAAATGCAACGTCCACAGGAAACTTTTCCAATGTCTATAATGACCAAATAGATATAAACAGGTTTTTACAAATATTCTTAGCATGCAGCTTGAACTGAGTCGCTCTCTCACGGCTTTACACCCCCCCCCCCCCCCCCCCTCGGGGAGAGCCGGCGGTGGGGTGCGTGAGGCTAAAGGTTGAATGGATTGTGGAGGGTGTGATTGCGGCACACGGTACCTACAGATCAGCCTCTGTTTAGAGGAGTGGCCCCACCAAGGCCAGAGTCGGGCCAGACCCAGTTCAAGCCTCTCATTAGTCTCTGGTTGGGTGCAGCGCTTCTTTTTGGAGTGGTTAAAGGGGGGGGGGGGGGGTAACCGGCAAGGTTCTGGCAGTTCCACTGTACTCCACTCCCAGCACCATCACAACCCGACCTCATCAAAGCGAGCGCTCGTAATTTGTCACAGAAAGCAGCCAATTAACATATGTTAAGGGAGGAGGGACGTCGAGAAGAAGGGTGGAGAGGAGGGGGGGGCAGCGAGTGAAAAAAAGATAGCGTATGATTAAAGAGTCTGCACAGCTGCACGAAATCACGACGGCAAAGAGACGTTTGAAAGAGACCTCAGACCCAGTAATCTGATAAAGCTCGCTGTTACTTAACCCCCATGAGCACGAGCGAAAGAGAGGGAGAGGATGAAATAATAGGACAAATAAATATTAAATTACTGCTGCAAAGCTACAAGCTCTGGCAGAGTGCCTCGGCTCGCAGTGTGTGGCTACAGTGAAGGCCACTGCATCACATGGAGATGACCCGTCTCGCTCAAACACAACCGCCGTTGGATCATGTTCTAATTTTAACTTCACTGACTCACTATTGTGCTTAACATAGTTCACAGTTCGGCTAAAATCTATCAGGAAACTCTTTTTTTTTTTTTTTTTTAGTAGGTAAAAAAAAATTGTTGCACCCCAGCAATTTAGTTCCCTTTCTCCTAAAACAAAACACTTTTTTTTCTTTTTCTTTTCATTTTTCATTTATTTTTCCTGTCACAAAGTCTCACACAAGTTCCTTACATTTTGACTTGTTTTGTTTGCTTTCAAATCCCGGCTCCTTATGGTTTTGGTTTATAACACGCCGCGTGTGGTTATTTATGCATGTGCTGTGTGTGTGCGTGTGTGTGTGTGTGTGCATTTATGTGTCTGCTATTGTTGAAGTTGTTGTTGTAGGAACATCTTGTGAAGCGAGTCGTGTGATATTTTGCCTTGTTGTTGGATACGGTGGCAGGCTGAATGTATTAGCAGTGCACACCGAAGCCATTCTGTGTTCTGCCGTCTCTCAGCCACCTCTGCCTCGTCTTTCTGCAGCGACTGATCACGCCGGCTGACAAGCGAGCCCGGGTCCTCGTCTTCCTCGCCATTGTTCACTACGTGGGCTCGGAATCTTTCGGCGTGCAGAAATAAGGGAGATGGGGAGGAAGTTTTAAACACATTTTAAGCATTTTTTTAAATTTTACAGCAAGTCAGCCAAAAAAATGAACAAAAAGGAAACAAGTTATTCCTAATACGGTTATTTGAAAGCAATTTTTAGGAGTAGTTTTATCATTATTGATCCTGATGATGAGTTATGGAGATTCTTTGTGACTGTAATCTGACATCAGAGATGAAAATGGACAGTAGCAGCACAAATGGCCGTCCGAAAAGCCCTCCTTACACTATTTATAAATCATGACCGCTCCTATTGCCATCCAGCATCAATTGTTATTTGGGAAGGAAAGCGCTAGTCGAGAGGGGGGGGGGGGGGGGGGATTGAGGGACGGCAGACAGGAGGAGTGGCTCGGTTCAGGAGGCTCGCCGCCTGGTTCTGTTTCCGTCGTCTCTGTGCTGCGAGCTGGTGGTTCAGTGAAGGACCTGGTTGCCTGGAAGTCCCCCCCCCCCTCCCCTCCCCATCTATTCAAATCCCTCTGCTGCGCTCACAGCTGCACCGTTCACATAACCTCGCCGGCCCCCGTCCTACCCTCCACCCCCCCAACCCCGGCTCATGATAGCAGAGCACGTCCCTTCCACAAGGCAACAGCTTTTTCCACTTCATGCACATGCACATGCACACACACACACGCACACACCAGTGGGCACGACTCATGCCTTATCCTTCTTGGTTCCTTCCCTTCATTTTTTTCTCAAAATCATTCAATTTCTTCCCCTTCTCTTCACCCTGAGAAGAAAAATCCCCTAGCCTTATGACCCGAAGCAGGCCTGAGAACATTTCCCCCCCCCCCCTCCCGCCTGCCCGCCCGCCCGCCCCTCCAGACACAAACACACTCCAAACTCCCCATCCGTCTGTAGAACCCTCCACAACAAGTGACCTGCATCACAGCTGTCCGTGGGAACGTCCATGGCCGTGTGGGCGTGTTTGCAGGCGGTTTAGTGTGAGAATGCATGCATTCACACATACCTGCGTTCGCCGGGGTTCATGCCGCCGTCTCCACTGCTGCCCTTGCTGCACGCGCTCTGCGTTTACTCGATGCAGACATTTCTGCTGTGGGTCTATGTAAGCGGAGGAGGCGGGAGGCGAGAGCAGCTTTGGGCTTCTGCTGCGCCTACTGTGCTTTATCCCAAATAAACAACTCATTACACGTGTATTTAACCAAACAGAGCCGGCGAGCAGTGGAAGCTAATCCCCATTATCGTTCCCAGCGTTTCTCTTCCGATTAGGCAACAGGGAAGCGGAGCCCAACAAGGTAGGCAGCTCAGTTGCAGGAGGAGGAGGACGAGCAGGGAGGAGGCGGGAGGGAGATAGAAGAAAGAAAAGGATTTGAGTCAACTTCCCACAAGTGCCTTTCTTGCTTATAGTATCCCTCCTCAATATATCTCTTTCTCTTTCCCTCTCCAGCTGCCCTTCTTGCCTCCTCTCCCTTTTCTCCCTGCGGAATTCGCTCTGCTCTTCCTTGTTTTTCGACCACCTCTCAGAACTGGGTCATCGACAGACTGTGCGGCAGCATTTTGAAGAACATGAGGGTGGTGGGGGTGGGGGGGGGGGAGCGTGTTCTATCGATGAGAACAATCCAAGGCTTCTTTAACAAGTAGCCCGCTTATCAAATTAAGCTGTCAAAAGCACATTAATAACAGGCAGCACAATCCCCTCCACAGAGAAGGGGAGAAAGGAGCACATGGGGGGGGGGGGGGGGATTTCTCTTTGGCTGTGGAAAGAGACAGTACACCAAGGGCAGAAAAGCTATTTCTCCTTCTGTCTCACTCCCAATATGATTACAGGGCCCCCATTATGAGGGGCAAAGATGTGGAGCGCCACTCATTTAGAGGGCGAAAAATATCGCGGGTGAGGATGGGGGGGGGGGCGCTCTTGTTAAATAGAATTACAGCAGAACATGCTCCGCTTTCCACATTCTGCCATGGAAATTGAACTATTTGCGCCCGATGGCGGTCGAACAAACAAAAGAGGGACCCAGAGTGAATGGATCCAAGGAGTAAAACAGGGACATTAAACATCAGCTGACCTCAGATCAGCTCAACTGGGAAAAAACAGATGATTCGATGTCGATGTTTAAGAATAAACAGGCTATAATAAGACCGTCAGGCCTGACATCTTTAAGAAAAAGGGCAATAGTTTGTTCACACCTGGGTTTTTTCCCCGATTCCACGACTCATTACCCTAAAAATATGTGGAGCCATAACATCCTGTAAGAAAGGGAGAGCAGAATGTGAGCAAATACCGCTCACGGTGCGTTTGCCTGAGATGAAATGAAATTAACGAAACACCTCGGCGTACAGGCGGCAGAGAGGAGAGAAAGCCACCCTACGACCTTACACTCCCGGAGCAAGTGTCTAAAACACAGCTTTCACTTTGAAGACATCGTAGCGCGTTGACATCTTGACACAAGCCGTTAAAAAGACATGATCTAATCCTTAGTTCACGATCTCCGACGGAGTCGACCGGCTGCTCCGACCGGACTGTGAGCCCGTTTGTGTTTTAATCCAGCGACTGATTTTCTCACATCCTCAAATCCCCTCCGGTTTGCCCAGCGCCCCCCGAAGAGGGCCGCAATGAGAGAGATGGGCCGGTTGGTGGATGGATGTGACATGGAGGTGGTGGGACTGCCGGAGGGAGGCTGCATCCACGACAGGTATCCCCCTCCACACATACAGACACACACACACACGCATACGCTTCCTTGGCTATTTATAAAACCACGAGCCCAGTAGGTCCAAAAATAAGACGGAGGGCCATTTTTAGCCCAAATAATAAAAGGTGCTTGCTCACTAAAAACTTTGCTCAGATCCACACACACACACAACGGGAGTAGGAAAAATAAATACCCACCGATGCCACACACGCTAAGAAAGTGGGAAAAACTCCCCAGCAGACAATGAAGCCATTTCTGTCCTCCTATTGAGCGTGCTACCGTGCACAAACACACGCGTGTGCACGGTAGACAAAAGTCAATATCAAGGCTGAGCTATTTCTGTGTAAAGCACTATTTAGGAAGTGTGGGCAGGGTGCCAGCGTTCTCCTCGGCGTCGTTGCACTGCTGCTGGTGTACAAACTCACCTATCTCCTCTCACCAGCGCCTCACCCGTTTCCATCAAAGCCCCCGTTCTATTGTCTCTGTCTCTGTCTCTCTCTCTCTCTCTCTCACCCCCTCTCTTATACACACACAAGGTTATTTGTTTTTCCACTGGCTCGACCCACAGTGCGAGGTGAAAGTGCCTATTGGCAGGATAAAGAGAGTGGCGGGTGTGAGATCACAAGGCCCCACTCTGCCCAGCAAACCCTGAAGTGAAGCACCGGGCTGGAGTTTCAAACAAAGTGCCCCCCTCATTCATTATACATGCAACTGCACTGAGAATCCTCCGTCCGCAACACCAGCCCCCCCCCCCCCCCCCCATCTTCCTCTATCTCTCTCCTCACATCGCCCCTATCCCTTTTTCCTCTAGTTTCTCCCTTTCTTTTTTCCCCCAGACAGAGCATCCATAAAGAATGAATAAAATTAATGACATCACGAGCTGAACTTTGGAAGAGCCACTGTAGGAAAAAAGCCATACATCACGGGGCAGAGGGAGCCGGGACCAGAAGAAGAGTAGAAGAAAAATTGACAGAATAAGAGGAAAGGGTGTGTGTGTGCTCAGGGGGAGGGGCTGCCCCCCCCCCCCCGAGGGGGCTTGTATGGTATTGTGTGTTAAGTTTGATTTTAGATAAAATAAAGTTGGAATGCTTCATTTTTCCTTCCTTCATCAAGTCTTCAGGACTTTTCTTTCTGTACTTTTGTTTTGGGAGTGGGGGGGGGGGGTCAGCAGAGTCATGTCAGTGTTCCAGACGTCACTGCGCGGCACATTCTTTGCAGGCTGGCCTTTGGTGTGGGAATGGCACAGATGACAGTGGAAGACCAGGAATGCCGGTGTGGACTTTGGCTGAGCTGCGTGCTCCGCTTTAGAGGCAAAGCGCCGAGCGTGGATTCTTTTAGAGCCGTTTCCCGACTCAGATGGTGTTAACAGCAATTTCAACAAGCCACGGTCCCCTCGGAGTTGAACAGCGAACCTCGTGATGTTACAGACGTTGCCCTGATATCTCTGCGGTGAAAATAAGCGTCGTATTTAAAGAGCGTAATATTCCTCCTTTAAGTGGGGGGGAGATGGATTTATCAATCGCACCCCCTATTATTGGCAATTTAGTGTGACACAGTTTCATTACAAGAGCAACATCACTCAAGAAAAAGCCTGCTGGGTAAAATTCCAGTTCCTATTCCTCTGAATTCCGTGCGAACACAAGAACTGCTAAAAATACGATAGCGAGGAAGAGCTCGGCGGCGGCGGCGGCGGGTTGCGGCAGCCGTTTGAGCAAAGGTATTCTGCTGGATGTGAGCTCGTGTGAGGCCAAAGGCACAGAGCTGCCTCTGTGAGCGTCTCGCCGGGCCGTGCTGCAGAATGACTCGACCATGTTGCAGTTGTGACAAAGATAAATTACATCCACGACAGGAAAAACATTAGCATTTTTTATTTTCGCTCTCACCTCTTTCTCCACACCTTTTGTGTTGTTGTTGTTTTTTGGAGTGTAGTCGAAAAATGTGTGCTACACTAAAGATAAATGATTAGAAAGGGGGGGGGGGGGGGGGGGGGGGGAGTTGTCCCGTCACCGTTCACAAGTCGGGTTCATTCTGGATTTCCTGCTGGATATGTTGTCGAGATTGTCAGGATGCAGGATGAGATTTTACACGGACGATGACTGAAGTGAGCATCTGGTGGAGAAGTGAACAAAATCATTTGCAAATGTTGGATGTTTAGGCAAAGAACTCCCACCTCTGTTCTCCTCTAAATGTTTCTCCTTGTCTTATCATTCCGTGTCCTCTGTTCCCTGTACTCCTCCAGCGTTCCTGCCTCCCAGGAACTCTCTCCCTGTCCAAATATTTCAGGGAGCTGGCCTCAAAGCATGGTGAGGTGTTTTTGGTGTCTCTTTAGGTGGGCTGCAGCTAATGATATGACCGTGTGGTCAGCACTGCCGAGCACAGACCACCCAGCAGGCAGCTGCTGCCATAATGACCCGCAAGGCTGGGCAGGAAACAGGAAACAGGAAGAAGAAGAAGGCAGGACATCCTGTTCATCTACGTCTGTGACATCACAAATGCATCTCTCTTTAATGAAGGATTCCAAAATCGGAGGCCAAATATTCCACGGCTCTCCTCTCGAGTTGTCTCGGCTCAAACGCGTCTCGATCTGAGCTGTCTCTTTGTGTATCTTTCCCTGTCTCTTTCCACGCATCTGTTTTCTCAGTTTGCCTTTTTCAGCAGCCACCCTGACACTGTTTTCCATACTGCGCCATCATCCAAGACATCAAATCTTACCCTCGTCAGTGTGAGAATAAAGGAGGAGAAGGAATACAGACATTTGAATATACACAAGCAACCAACCTCACAAAACTCAGACAAAGAAGACACAAAAACACAAACACTCTGATGCGCAAACACATGGAGAAGGAGGCACAAAGTTGATCGCACACGTGCACACATACACACACACACATCCCAGACACACAGATACTGACTGACAAACACACAAAGAAACAGAAAACACAAAGCACAGCACAGCCAGAAGTCTACTTTATGCAGAAATATTCTAAAGTGTGTTTTACAATACAATTAAACATCAAAGGCTGATATATTCCTCTGTGATCTTTAACACCCCAGTGAACAACACCCCCCCCCCCCCATCCACTTACAGCATACAGAGAAAGTTGCTGAACGACACTGCTAATTACTAGATAGAGACAGAAGACTTTGCATCATTATGCAAAAACCGGGACATATTCAAATATATGCATTCAAGACACCACAAACCATTCAAGGACTGTGTTATTTACTTGGGATTACTATTTTTTTTAAAGTTTTATTTAGAATTGCAGCTCTTACAATAAGCTTCTTTGACCAAGAAACATTTGGGGAAGGGTTTTCCAACATGCACAACAGCTATAGAACAATGAAAGGGAGTAAATAAACACATGGTGGGGTTGAGTCCTTCACTTTGCATTAGCGCTGTGAAAAAATATGTAGGAAAATTGAAAAGGGACTTTTCTTGCTATGTGGCAAACGAGGGAACACCTGCCTCGTGCAGTAAAGAACGCAACAAGATCCCTGAGTGATTATAAAAGTGAAATGTTTTCATCTGCTTATAAAGAGGGAAAGAAAAGTCATCCTAAGAAAATGCTTTAACATGATTTGTGTCAGAGATTCCGTGCAAAAAGAAAAAGTGCTTATCTTCATTTTGGTTGCATTTGGATTTTAGGTGCAACATTTATTGGAAGCTGCATAAACCACAATCTACTGCATTGCACAGCAGAAGGAGTGATGTCCCTTGATAGTTGCAAATATTGTACATATATCAGGTAAATATGATTCTATGCAGGTGAATCTTGTATTACCTTCTTGTTTGAGCCAAAGGGCACAAAGTCCAATTACAGTACTTCAATATCTACTTGCAGTACCGGCTAACCTGCAATCAGCAAACGAGTGTTTTACTGAGCAAAACCTGCAAACTTCTTCCAAAATATTTAAAACCATTGCTGAAAAAAGTAATACAAAATAAAAAAAATAATTGGAAAAGCAAAACGAGCCGTTAATGTATTTGCTTAAATGCCTCTGATGTTTTCCATTAAAATAAGGTTTTCACAAATCTGGTTTTCCATAAAGTGGGAAACTTGAAAATGAGCCGTCTGTACAGTGTTCTGCGTCGGACACAGCCTTTCCGATTTATACAAATATAAAACAACATGGAATCCGCATGTTTAAGGGATTAAATGTGACTTGTGTAATTAAAGATATAAGCATCAGTATAGATCCTATGCTCGCCTTGTCTGAGCACTTTTACAACGCACGGTAAACCCTGACCGTGGCACACAAGTGTCCCTTTCCCTCCGTTCAACTAAAGCTTTACTGAGCCCCCGGTGTACAGCAAAGTGCCCTGACAATCGGCTCAACGCCCCGGCCAATCACAGAGACACGTGGCTGTCTAATCCCTCTCTGTGAGAAGGGTAAGAGTGTTGTCACTGTTGGTTTTGGGAATCAGTGCCCATAAATCCCAAAATGATTAGTCAAGAGGGAGAGAGACAGAGGTCTGAGGGGAATAAGAGAAACAAAAGCAAATAGTGTGGGTGTCAGTGTGCGAGAGGAAAACATGGAGAGTCTGCCCGTGCTTATTGCATTTGTGTTTATTTGAAAGCAACTCTGTGTGTGTGTGTGTGTGTGTGTGTATATGTGTGTGTGTTTGCACAGGGTCTCTGAGATTACAGATCTTGGCTGAGAGAGTCCTCTGTGTATAATCGTGGGTCCACATGCGAGCGCTCACCTTCCTCTGAGCGGATTAACCTAACACTAAATCCCAAGAGAGCAACAGGCCAGACAGGCCACACAGAACGACTTCACTGACAATGACGAGGGCCACGGCTAAAATTATTTATACGGCGTAAAACACTTTGATACGATTTATCGGCGGCAAAGGAAATAAAAAAAAAAGAATATATCCACAGGACATGCATCCTCTTAAAATGTAATAACATATCTCTGATGTTGCTTATTTATAAACGTTGCAGCTTAATTTTTTTTGACTATTATTATTTAACTGAAAATCAATCAATCAGTAAATAACAGTACAAGAAGTTCACCTTTCCCACACTCAAATTTGCCTTAGATGCACTTTATCACTTGAAAAGGTTTCTGCAGCCTCTTCTCTAATCATCTGCATGTCAAGTGTAACAGTTCTTATAAATCTGACGACAGGCTGTGAGTATATATATATTACTTGTATTAATTTTGACAAGCAGAAGCTGTCTTATCATCAATTGCATTTAAGAAAAACTTCTAAAAAACGTTGCTTCTGTGATTTAAGTTTATCTTTAGAGCACATTTGCCAGAATATTGGTAAACAAATTGACTATTCTGATTTAAAATGCAAACAAATCTGTCAATTCCACACATTAAAATAGAGTGCCGGAGAAAAAAAAAAAGCATCCTCAACTTCAACGGCACATTTCATCATTGGGCCTTCACACTCTTAAATACAAAACAAATGATATATACATATATTTTTTTCTTTTCTTAGAGTTGTGATAATTGCCAGAGGTTAATTATGATGTCATTATTATTCCAATCGCTGCAACAGGTTCAATTGAGCCAGGAGCGTGAAATAAAACTCAATCATTACAAATATGCGAGTATTGATTGGAATAAGTGACACAAAGTTAGAGAGAAAAATTAGAAGTGAAACCTTGAAAACATTCTTCCTACCTTCATCAGAGTCTCATGCTGGGCAGAAATGAACTCTACAGCAAGTCTGACACACATTTCTTCTTAGCGAATGGATGTCATTACCTAAATCTTATTTTATAAAATTATAAACATAATAATAGAGGTAATAATCGTGCACCAACTTATATAAGACTCATATCTAGTTAGGCCTGCTAATTTCTTTTCTATTCTTCTAATGAAATAAATGACAGTTAAATATATAACTGTAAGAACTTCACGTATTTTCTCTGTTTACTCACCGAGCTTTTAAAGTTTTCATCACATAATTAAGATATATTGTCCACATTCGGTAGGGTAAATACTACGTTTTTAAACTTTGGCCAATGCCAGCCCACAGTGCGGATAGTTGGACAGAATTCAGCGTTGAGGTGAGCAGCTTCTTCAGTAGATCTATGCATCTTTTTTGACGCCTGCATGTGGACACGGGAAAGCTAAAACGATGTCGACACGACTGTCCATAAAAGACCCAAACTGACCTCGACTCTCCTGATATCCGCTGGCAGACTGTAATTGGGTCGCATCTTGTCTCAAGTCGATCGGGGTCACAACAGATCAATAGACGCGGCGGCCGCACTTTGTCGCCGGAGGCGTCGCGCGTCGGAGCAGCGCCTCAACTTGGATCCAGATTAAATGTATGCGAGGAAACGCTCTGCTTGCGCGTGAGTGGCAGGTGGCGTGCGCTCGGTACTTACTTTATTTCGCATGAAATCTTTATCCTGTGAGGGAGGGAGGGAGGGTGGGGAGGGGGGGCGGAAAGTGAAATACAGATACAAGCGGTCCGCCGGTTGTTCGGTCCGGCCGGTTGACAGGAAGGTTGGAGCCGCTGCGTGATGTTGGGCAAGACTTCGCCAAGACGCACTTAAAATCCAGGAGCGCAACTCAGCAGAGGACGTCGCCGGG
This sequence comes from Brachionichthys hirsutus, assembly GCF_040956055.1. Lineage (NCBI taxonomy): Eukaryota > Metazoa > Chordata > Actinopteri > Lophiiformes > Brachionichthyidae > Brachionichthys > Brachionichthys hirsutus. The sequence continues at coordinate 2,985,732 of NC_090900.1, read as the reverse complement.
AGGAAATAAAAAGTAACCGACAGTACGCGGCTGGAGTCCCTATAATGTCAGAGAAAAGTACTCTCTCCCTCCCTCCCTCCCTCTGTCTCTCTCTTCCTCTTTATCTCTCTCTCTCTCCCTCTCTGATCGGACAGCGGCTGCTGAGGAGGAGGCGGCGCGGACTCTTCGCCTGGTTTGGCAGCGCGGTGCCGGTGAGCGTGGAGAGGAACTCGGCGCAGCGGCGCAAGCGGAGGTGGCGCTGTGGTTAGTGTGGAACGCTGGACGTCTGCAGCTCAGAGGTGATGTTTCTGTTCCTTCCCACAATCCTGATCTAGTCTTTCTCCCCCAAACCCTCTTTCTCTCCCAGCGCGAGAAGAAACAATCGATTTTTCCTCTCTCTCTTTTTTTTTTTTTTACTCCTTTGGGGGGGGTCACATTTCCAAACTCTACTTTTAATGAAAGAGGCACGGCTCTTAATTTATTATCGCTCCAGCCCTGATAGCGCGGACGCGCAATTAAGCGCTCTAAAAGGACCACGAGAGGAGCATGAAGGGGGAACGTGCGCGTGAACTGATGAACCACCGGAGAGCACGTGGAGCGCGGATGCCAACTTTAGGCGGCTAAATCCGAAGCCGTTAAAAGTTGCTGTGTTTGTTCAGGCATTGTTTCATGAAATCATATCAAATGAGAACGATATTCCAAAACTTCACTTTTCCGCATGCATCCTGCAGAATACGCAGGAAATGCCAGTATTTTAATGCCGAAACGCTACTGAGACAACAGGTGTCTCCACTCACTGAATATTTGCACAAGAAAGGAGTCATAATTACACGACATTGAAGGATTACGCTCATAACAATAGACATGTATCTTGTTAAATAAAAATCAAGGCCATAATTCATTCATCAGACATCCCTCCATGTCTGTGCAACATGGATGCCACCCCCGTTCTCAGTCACGACAAACTTTCAACCTCCTGCACGCCGCCAATCATCCTCCAGGACCAGCTATCTCCTGCAGATAAGCCCCGACACAGACAGTAAGCATGGGGGAATTACCAAGGCTTTATCCGTCCAACCAAATGATTTGAAAACATCCACTCTATTAGTGTGAAGATAACAATTAGAACAGCAAGTTCGCCACTTCAGATAAGAGGCAGGCAGGCGGCGGGACGGCTTTCTGTGCAGAGATGTGTTCCAGATAGGCCTCGTAAATGCTGTGGTTCTATTATGTTCACATTATACGGGTGCTGTATCAATTTAAAGAATTTAAATAAATGATTGCACCGAACGCAGCCTGTCGTACCCCGAGACTCCATCAGGTCTCACTCGAGTTTTTTTTATCACCACAGTAAAAACATGTTGGAAAATATTTTAGAGGAAAAATTCACATACAGTTCAAATTCGTTACTGATTTCCACCCGTTTCCTGAAAATGTTTCCTCCTTTTTTCTTTTCAAGTCTTATTGCAGAGAAGCAGTGAAGCCTTCCCGTTCCCCGCCTGTCACTACCAAACTACACGGGGAGGAAGTGGACATCAAGCAGAACCCTGGAACCCTAATCCTTCACCTCCTTCGAAGTTCACCTGGTGAAGCACGAGTCACGCAGGCAGACAACCGCCCCCTTTCGGTGAGGGTATAGGAAATGGAAGAACATGAAATCAGTTAATAAATAAATCAAGCTGGCTAATCTCCTTGACGGGCCGACACGACGGCCTGTAACTGAAGCTGCCGGTGTCTGATGACTCGAGATACCACCTTCACATCACCTGACTCTTTAATCTTTCATAGCATTTCCTCTGAGCCTCAGACCTCCCTAATAATCAATAAGGTCTCTATTAGACACAGTGAAACTTTTTTAAATTCCTTCTTTCAGACTGAATTAAATCGCCTATGCCGCTGATATCTGGGCGCATGCATGTTCGTACATACCACGTTCAATTTTCCTTCGTTTGCAGCCTTTTCTTGCCCCCCCCCACCCCAGTCCCGTTGCCTGTCAGCGATTCATCCGAGGAGGTCCTTTCTGCGTTCACAGTGCTTGAGGTTGTCTTTGGTTGGCACCTGGGAGGAGAGGCAAGCGTGAGCGGGAGAGGAGAGAGAGCGAACCTGTGGTGAAATGGTAATTGTTTGTGTTCACCTTGCACACAGTGTGCAGGATCTGTGTTCTCTGTGTGTGTGTGTGTGTGTGTGTGTGTGCATGTGTGTGTGTTTAATGGCCACACGAAATGAAAAGAAATAAATGGGGGAAGGGGTTGAATATATTTGAATGAATTGAAATTATTAAACGAGGAAAACACTGGTTTATGAATATTCAGAAGTGACTGGCTCGTCTACAGGGATGAACTTACAGCGAAGGCGTGTTATCGGCTGCTTTCTATGCTCACACATTTAATGCAAAGATGGGAAGACCCGGCTGTACATTTGCTCCTGAGACTCCCGAGCGAGAGAAACCGCTCAAAGCGTCATAGCTGCAGATTATTGTTGCATTGGATTATGTTGTTTAAAAGCTTGCCCACATTTGGGCTTTTGACAGCTGGTCAATGGAGTCAGGTGCAGAATGAGGGCGAGCACTTTAATGTCACTGCTACATTTTGGATGTAATGATCTTTGTTTTATCTCCCCTCGATCAAAGCAAAGTGGATGATTATAGTCTTGCTCTCCGAAACGTTCCATGCCCAACTCATTAGCCATTGTCACTCCCTCCCACTCGTAGAACATTCTATCTTGAACTTATGTTTTTTGACGCGTGTGCCGTGGGTTGCTATGAAGTCTGGTGGATGAAAATCAACAGCTTTGCCAAAGCAATTATGTAATTCCTCACAAGGATTTGTCACAGTTTGCACTCGCATACACACGCACACACTTTGGACTTTAGGGCCGAATGCAAATTCATGAGGTTTGGCACCGACTGCGTAAAGTAAAGCGGGTGGGGAGGACAGAAATGTCATGTTAAGTCAAAGACATAACTGCGTTTGCTGATATTGATCTGGCTTGGATTGTTTCTTGAGCCTCTTCTGGCAGTCACTTCCTAGCATGCGTCACACACACGCATGCACACTCATGCACGCACACACACAGAGCAGCTCGCCTGTCTGTTTTTTGCAGGAAGAAAGAAAGGTAGGCCTATCTCAGGCAGAAGATAAACACAAACACATTTCCAGGGCAAACGGGAACAGCCCGGGCTCCGCGCAATCTGTCGTCGATCACGCTCATGTGAAAACACAATCTGCCTGTCACAGCGCATGATGCTGTCAAGCACGCTGCCTCGCTGCTCCTCAGAATTAGCCAGCTATTGCAGAAGCGCTGCAGCGAGACACATTTGTTGCACGTACTTCAGGTACGTCTGAGGACGCTGCCGTCTTTATTCAGTATTTAATGTTTTTACTTTCTCCCTGTACATGTGTTCCCTCATGAGTTTGAGAGACATGTGCTGTTTTGACACTAGATTGATGCTACATGATGTGAAGACTATCTCTGCTGAGGCTAATGTGCCTTGTGAATAAAGGCCTGCATCAGGCTGATAAATCATGTTAATGTGCAAACACAATGAGTGGAAACTGTGTTAAACTATCTGTGACTGTCAATGTTAAACTAATTACTAAAAAATAGAACCAATTTAAAATGCATCTCTCACCCAGTCGTTGCTAATGTTTACTAATGACACCTATATATATATTTCCCGGACATGAATCAACGGTTACATCTGAGTTCTGCATATATAGACAAAATCCCACTTTAAAAGTCACACTTCATAGGTGGGAGGAGAGACATTTCCCCGCCGACCTGCACCTGGTCTTTGTGTAAGACATCTAAAGTGTTTGGAGCCCCTTATTAATAAGGGTTATAATGAAACTCAGAGGCCAATATCATCAGTAATTACAGTCGCGGGAACGGTACCATTGTACAATTTAATTAGGTGAGTAAAGGTGAGAAAATCACTTTTAATTAACTGAAATCATGTGTCATCACATTACAAAATATATAAAACAAAGAAATTCATTATTCTGGGGAAGTGTTTGTTTGTGCATTCAAATGAGCTTTTGTAATATAAAGGTGACATTAACCTTCAATTTAGATTGCAAGCAATATTATTCCTGTGGCATTACAGTTGAAAGAAAGGATTAAGGCGAAAATGTTTTGGAGTCTGAGCAATATATATTTGCTCCTCGTGGTGGAAAATAGGTTACAAGGATATGTCTCTGGAAATTGCCATCAGTCAAGTCTTGTACTTCAAAAATGGCTTTTTAACAAATATGATGACCAGATTTTTTGATTCCACGTATCCAAAAATTTTAAGAAACCTCAGAAATTAACAACTTCATCAGCTTCCTAGGGAAAGAAAAAGGAAAAGCAAGAATAAAATGAATACAAAATAATTTCTACTTACCATTAGCTGATGTTTTTCATTACGATATGACTCTTTTTAGTGAAACTACGCAGAGCCTTATTTTTTAATAACACAGTTTTTCTTTGTGGGTTGGCAATTACCCGTGTCTGGCCAGCGTGAAATCCACTGTGCCATTTCATACATTTGCTTGTCCTCACATTTTAATTTCAAGAGGTTGGATCAAACAACACAAAACAACCCAAATGCGATAATAGCGGAGTCAGAAGGCCTCTGCAGCTCTAATGGCCGCATAACTGAGCAATGTCAAACACGAGGCTGCGCCGGGGATTTGCATGTGTTGTGTTTAACCAACAGTTTTTCTGTCTGTACACCTTTTATGCATTATGGATGAGGCACAAGCTGAACAACAAGCTCTCCTTTTGTTCCGCCTGATGCTCCAGTTACATCAGAGGAAAAGCACCACGGTCCTGTGACAGTGCTGACTGGCTGAGACACAGAGGCGCTGGGAAGCCGCTCATCAGACCTGTTGCTCCTGGTATTGCCTGAATGTGTTCAGATACAAAAACGCACACATGAAGTCATGAAGCTAAATGAGACTATCATTCATCACCAAATTGTGGCATGAATAAATGTAAAAAATCTTCTTGTTTGAAATACAATGATCAGCTGTTGCTGTATTTTTTATTTCTTTGGGATAATCAGGTTTCAGATTTGCAGATTAATTCAGTTGATTGAACACCAAACTTCACTTCGCCATCCTGTCATTTACATCATAAACACACACATGACAGGTGGCATCCATGCAGCGCCTGCTGCATATGCAGAGCACCGTTTTTGCCTACAGAAGTGCATTCATACACTGCTGCGTAATTCAATGTGCCGCCTGTGGGGGAGCTGTGCATCCTTACAAACATAAAATAAACATTAGGGGTTAAATTAAGTTGCCCCAAAACAAGGGTTACCTAGTAATTATTTTTAAATCCTATACCATTTTAGTTTAACACTTTATGTTGTTGAAATGATCTAAAAAAGCAAATTAAATATTAATAAGCATCATCCCACAATACAAATATTTAAATGTACTTCATTTTCTACACTAATCCCCGACACTGGCACTTCTCTTTTGCTGTTTCTTCTGCAGCAGCAACCAGGATTGCCAGAGTTTTTGGTTGGGCTCAAAGTTTTCTTCCAGTTTGCTTTATGTGAGAGGAAAGGAAAAGAAACTCACCTTCTGCTACTGATTTTTTTCCTCCTTTTGAATGGTTGAAAAGTAATCGTCTATGAACTGCTCCAGCACAGATGCAGCTATTTCATTGCTCTGTCTGACCTTTCTGTAATTATGCGCATTAAGGGGGGCGGGTACCCACTGTTGTGCAAAAAGCTGAGTCTGAAACATTAATAGCGATAAAGTAAAGAAATTGACTCGATCATATGCAAGTTTGAACTTGCGTGGAAATTAAAATGATGTGAAAAATGAACATCAGAAAAATTTATATATTAGCTGCTTGTTCAAGTGTGTAAAACATCTTAATTTAACTTAAGGACCACTTGTAGCTGTGCAAATTAACTCATATTGCCATTGTTATTAGACTGGGGACAATGACGGTTAAAGTTTTAGTAGCTTCATAAATTGTCACCTTTTTTTGCGTAAATTAGTATTACTTTTGCTGTTAATTTCAAAGTTGACACAATACTCAAGGAAGAGGAGGAGCGGTGGACTCTGGGGTAGCATCAATGGTGCTCGGTTGCACAAAGTTTCCTTTGATCAGAGACTATCAGATCTCTTTTTCCGGCAGCAGGTCCTAAATACCACCGGAGGAGGCGAAAACCTGAACCGCGTCAAAATAAAAAGCCCTGGCAAATTCATAGAACTCACCGTCCTTATCTTGGTCTCGATCTCGCCTACGTCCGTGAAATGGAAACGTTAAAGCAATCAGTAAAAAAAGTATTACAGTGTGGGCAGATGAAGCTGCCAGGTTGGATTGTTAAGACTGGCACATTTTCAGGTATGCTGCCAGCCCAGAAGAACCACATGAATCTTGATAAATATACTGTATATGAAAAGTGACTTTATATATCAACAAATACTCAGATCTGCCTGTTGGTCAAGAAAGACAGAGCTCTGCCAGAGCAAACCCGAAAGCTTGAACCAAGAAGTAAAAGTGGAGTCATCAGCAAAGACTTGAGAGAAACAACAGCAGAAAAGAAGCTGATAGATTGTCTGCTGCTGCTACAGGATGAAGGAGCTCTGAAGAGCTCCATGGCCTGAGAGGATACACTTGACACTCCGTTGGCAATCTGGAAAACAGAGCCTACCTGTTTAATGTGTTCATTCAGTGGTTCTTCAGTGTTCTAATCATGGCCAAACTGCTTTATTTCAGTTTAGCATTCAACCGCTCCTCAAGAAATGATAAATTATAAACCTATCACACCGGGAATGAGTTCCTTCTAAAATTGTACATTGGGCCTCATACATACATACATCCGGGCATTTCAGGCTGACAGGTACACCTCATCTATTCTGGAGCTCCTCAAGGCTGTGTGCTTAGCCCAGTTCTGTACCTGTTGTACAACAATCTATGAGGAATTGACAAGACACTGCCAATACAGAACAGCTGTCACCCACATCACACAGCTACACTCTGGTAATGCAAGTTTGAAAATGGCTGTATTTCTTAAGGAAACTTAAAAAGCTTAAATTTGCAAGCCGAGTTCTTTTGCAAACAGAGTCGGAATAGAAAACATCCAGTCTCGGAACATTACAAATTGGCATGGGATGTACACAGAGCGAGCCAGGGAGGCAATCTACAGCGATCTGATTGAAACAACCAGAACATCATTAGTACCCATCGATCAATCATTAGTGATATGGGTGAGTTGAAGGGCATGTGCAGAGCCCAAAGGATTTTACAAGGCAACACCCATCCTCAGCATGTTCACCCGGTCGCTGTTTGGAATCTGATTCAGAAGCATCCGCCTCCATACTGCCAATGAGGGAGCAACTTCTTTCCTCAGGCTGTGAGAATCCTAAATTCACTCTCCTTGCTCCAACCTAAAAAGTTGTTTATTTGATCTATATAAAATATTACTCTGATCCAGCCCGGTCATGTGATCTCAATAATATCAGATCTGGCTTTCGATGACAAACATCTGTTAAAAAAACAACTGCTTTGACAACGAAAGATTTATCTTTCATTCTTCCACTAATTTGATTATGACTAATGTCTTTTGGTTGACAGGACATATCCTGCATGTTGTAATGCCTTCATCTGTAAACAGTCAACAGTTGTCAGTGTTTCAAATTCCCATAGTAACCATTATGCAGCAAAAGTCCCTCCCGCAGCTGTTGACCTCATCCAACTCCCCTGACAATTAAAGATCACTCAGCATGGCTGTGCAACTTCTCCCACACTCCCAACAAGCAGCTGATAGCATCTCTGTGCGAAGAAAAGCAAGCCGAGTGGAATATATTGTGGGTTTAAATGAGGGAGCCTCATCTCTGATGTGCGATAGCGAGGCCTAGTCCACAGGCGTAAACCCGTGTTGCATGGTGGAGCTTTGCAAACGAGCGGCTTTTTTTTTTTTGTGCCTCCCGGATCAACCCAACTCATTCTTATTCAGATGTGATCAGAGGGGAGGCAGGCAACTGAGATTAGCCGCAGATCAAAGGAGTTGACTCGCGCCAGCGCTTGTGTTTTGTAGGTTTAAGCGGCCTCGGCGCACAGGCATCGAATTGTGGCGGCGGAGCGTCGCACTGTTTCCTGGCCTCGACTGTTCTTGGGGGGGGGGGGAGATAGTTTTCATACAGGAGGCTGGACTACTGTGGGACGTCTTCCAAAAATGAAATAATAAAAGACAATAGAAGAAAATTAAAAGGAAAAGTAGGAGCGACATATTTTGTTGTTACTGTCAGCCGTTGTAGTGGAACAAAGAGACTTTTACTTTCCCAACCGTTGCAATTCAAACTGCTTCCATATGTGTAATAGGTCTCAGTTCAGTGATCATTTGTTTTAAAAATAAAATGCACTTTTTACAGTAGAATGTCTTAGGTAACTCAAGACCATATGGATCAGTGGTGCGCACTAAATAGCCATGGAAACCAACTACAGCTTTTGCAAATTACCCTGCTGTATCTTAACACTCCTATTAATTTACATGGGCAGCAGTGGAAACCTCAAAAGGGCATACCTGCATCGAATTATATTCCACTTGAAACTAAACATGCAGTAACCTCAAAACCGTTTCTTCTATTGTAAAATTGTCCTTTTAATCTACATTCATATTTCAGACGCAACCAGCAAAGGTAACCCCCCCCCGGCTATTCATGCTGCATAAAGGACAGGGACAACCTAATGGCGGAGTGTGAAGGTGAAATGACGGGACGTGGACAGTTTCAGTTGCACGGACACAACTGCATAAGAGCGCTCGCCACCCCACTGAGAGGGAAAACAAGCGCTTCCTCGACTCCGATGACCATCAAAGTGGTGGAATTCAGGGGCAAAAAAAGCTAATGGGAGAGGACCGGTTCCTGTAAACTGGGTCAAAGTCTCTCTGGTCCTGCCTCTCAGGGCTAATGCGAAGAGTAAAGTAACGTGCCCCAGGTTGTGGAATAAGAGACATGAGTGCATGTACATTCCTCTACCGAAACATTTTTAATCAGTACATATATTTGATTTTTTTTTTTTTTTACTCAGAAAGACAGACGTCACTTTGAAAAAGAAATCTAATCTACTTTCTATTGTTAACTGTATTAACGGCAGCAGATGGCACATTAAAGACAAAATGACTTTGATACAGAAGGATATTAAAATTCACGAATACTACTTTGACTCCCACAGTATCCGAGATCCACAGTCCAATTCCATCAGTCGTTCACCACCCGCCACAATAAGAGGAAGCCTTTGCTGCAGCAGGAGATAAAGTTTGGTTGTTTTGGCACAGGTATCGTCACGGTGACGTGTTCTAACGTTTCCCGTGAAGCCATTTGGTTAGAAATAAACCCCTCACCGTTCATCTAGTGTGACCAAAGTTTGTCCGTTTTAAAAGTTTGCCCAATATGTCTTACTTTAACACCGAAGCGTGTGACACATATTACTACTGAAGGCTGCATTTGCCGCTTAGGTAGTTACCTCGGGGGGAATGCGTCATTCCGAGAGCAAACACCATGTAAGGCCAAGCTCTTTTCTCTCGCTGATAATTGCAGATTGTGCAAAGAGATGTTCTAAGCAATTACCCTTAAAAGTACCAGCAACCTAAACTGACTGTGAAGAATTAGGAGCGGAGAAACTACACAATATAAAGTCCCGCTTTGGTGAACTAAACCATTTGTCTTGCCTTAGAGGAATAAAAACGTAGACTTTTAAAACTTAAACACATACAGGAGCCTCAATCAGCTATTCTGCAGGCACCCCTGATTGGTAACAGCTGGAGGAGACTTCTTTTTAAGCGGCGTTATGGCTTCGCTGATGTCTTTCCTTTTTGTAAAGCGCAGGAGACACTCAAAGTAAACACCAATTACGTGTATCTCTTGGCCTTGTTCACACCGGCCGAGTCACTTCTGTCATTGTACGACATGACAAAAACATTTCCCACCGAGGCTTGTCATGAAACAATTAGGCAAAAAGTACTTCAAAATACATTTCAGACGCGTTCAAATTGAGGAGCTCGAGTATGAAAATTACATCTTAATGTGTTAAACATGTCATGACCCGCCGTGTTGAGTTTGAAATCCGACAGAGGCAGTTTTTCCGCCGACGGAATGTGACCCAGACGAAGGGGCGGAAAAGGAAGGGAATGGGTGGACTGCGAAAACTCACCCGTGCCGTGTTTCTGCTTCCCCAGGAAGTTACACCCTGAAGAACCAGCTCAGGCCTAGCTTGATGAAAAAGAATCAAAAATGTAAAAAAAATCAAAAAACGAAATGCGTTACAAAGAAAGAAAATTTACAGAAAAATTACCCAAAATAAATGACCTGCATGTGATAAAGCCAGACCAGCTGGCTCTGAATAGAAACCCCTAATTTGGGCTGTGTGTTTGCCCCCAGCGTCTGACTGAACTGAAACAAGGTCTGGTTCTTTCCAACACCCCCCCCTCCAGGCCAACACCCCATGCCACCCTGTCCCAGCTGAATCCACCTGTTCCCATCACTCCTGGGTAAATTTAGCCTTTGAGGGATCAGTGAGCCCCCCCCCCCCCCCCCCTTCATCACCCTCACCCCCACCCTTCATCACCCAAATCAAGCACAAATACACATACACCCGAGACATTTGTAAAGCCCTGGTATATATGCCCTGGCCTGTTGCCCCACAAAGAATGCTGCCATCTTCTCAGTGGCAAACCCCCACCCGCAGTTTAAAACGCTAGGCTATAGACTTCGTTCTTCTCATTAGTGGAGTTCTTCTGAGACACAGCTGTTACTGGTCGAGATGATTGTGAAGCATGTCAGTGTTTCCTTAACCTTCCTGTAAACATCTGACTTGGGAATGTCGTAGCTCCAATGATGTCATAAAAATGTTTGGGCGAAGGAAGGTTTAAAAATATAGGTGGGATGTGGGTTTAACCGCGTCTGACTGTACTAGCACGGCCATGAGAAGGTACTACGCTAACAAAGAAATGGGTATGGGCAGCCTACAAGCTATTCCTGTTGTCCTGCTCTGCTAATTTGCTCATCCTTTACCTCTTTATTTCATCTCTTTGTTTCTTCCCCGTGCACGTGTCTCACGTGCAGTCTTATTTTTCTCTTTCCTCTCTGGGTTCTGTTCTTCCTACCTGTTGTATGTATTTTTTGTGCAGCCCTTTTTGTGGTCATGTGACCCACCTTTGCTCTGCTACCTGCCATCCAGGTAGCAATGCCAAGCTAACCTGTGCAATGAACGCGTGGGACGGAGTTTCAGTAGTCGTTCCACTGTTGCAATTTGTAAACGGATAAAATAGCTGACACAGCCAATTGTGCAATAACAGGTGCTGTGATAATGGTATAATACCTATAATTTGTTAATCTTACACTCATTTATATCAGTTTATCTACATTTAAATTCCACCTCCAGACTTATTTTCCTAAGAGCTCAGGAAATGTAATTTTTTCCTGAATACCTGATCATAATCACACATTTCCACGCAGGAGAAAGACTTTCATAAGCTGTTGGCATCCTGACTATAAAGCATTTATCCTTCTAAATGATACATTCAGGCGAATGTAAGTATCAGAAAGCTTAAATCACCACATCCTCTGTGACTGTTTGCACATTTGCAGAGTTTTGTGGGGGTGGCACAGCAGTAAATGTGTATTTATTAAGTGTTTGAGATGGGATCTTATACCTGGTGCCAAATTCTAATGGACATAATGACAACAAATGATGAGTGTTTCATGCATCCTTCTTAAATCATTCAATCTGCTGATTGATGAGTTTAAGGAAAGATGAGTGGGATATAGATTGCTATTTTCCCAGAATGCATCCAAAAAGAGGAAATCCACAGTGTAAGGAGATAAAACGGAACGGGGTTCCCATAATGATAGATATTCACACTCCTCTGACAGTCAAATATGCTTTGTATTGATCCGACTGTATTGTTTACATGTTTCTGGGCATAGATAATCAGCTAATCTGTTTATTTTTAAAACTTTCCGTCACCATGACTACCCCGTATCTCTGGATATTCCTACTGTCGCGTCTTCACGATGATCTCATGGACAGGAATTCTCTGATCTTTTTGGGTGCATGGGTTCGGAGTAGTTGATGGATGCTGATGGGAGTTAATTTAATTTAATGAAGGCATCCCTAGAAAGATGAGGGAGGGATTCAGTGTCTTGATCAAAGTAGAGTCAACGCATTAATATGACTGATCACTTCTGATGCCACGTAGACTGAATCATTCGACCATTTGGAAGCTGTGCTGCCTTTAATTTTTGGATTAAGTGTATTGGCTCTTATTATGAGCATGGTGGGGACAAAAAGAAAAAGAAAAAGCAGCGTGGCAGCATCTAGAACCCGGTCGACCACAAGAACTACTTCTCAGCACAGTCAGTAAACTTTAATAGAACTTCCTGTCCCAATCAAAGGCAACCAAAGACCCAGCGCTCTCTTTGATTTTGGGTGCAAGAATTTTGTTCAGCTGAGTGTATGGAATTCATCCATTAGTGCACATCTGAGCTGCTTTTTGTTTTTGGTGCGCATTAGGGCATGTCACCGAGGGTGAAGCCGTGCGTCCGCGCTGTGGCTTGCACCACTGTGGGCTACGCCAGCAGTGAAACACAACGCTTTTCTGTCAGCTGAGAGGTGACAGGGGCTCAACAGGAAACGTGGTGCGGCGTCTCCTCTGAAAACTCCTTTCACCCCCCCTTTTATTTTCCTACCGATGTTTCTGTTGCTTTATCATTAAATCATCAACAGAAAATTAAGGTAATTATTGTAATGAACTCACTGACATGTTTATGTAACTGGCTGGATTTACGAGTGCTTTTACAACAACTCGGCACACGTCTGGGGCGACCTGGCTCGGAGCTAATGATAATGAGAGTGACTTGCATGCAAGAGTAACAATGCAGAGGGCCGTGCTCCTTCTTTGGCTAATATTGGAGTTCATACGTGTAACACTGAAGGATCGTTTCTTGTTTGTGTTTTTTTGCCAACATTGGACTGCCTGGCGTGAGCTGACTTCAGCGGGTCGGCCCAGCCCTCTGCTCCACACAAGGTCGCTCTGTGTGTGTTCAGCCTCGGAGAATGAGGGGAGGCCACGGGCGCACAATCACCACTAAGCACATACCTTTCTGCCCCACAGCCACACCGGTCCAGACAGAAAACCCAGGGGCTGTGTGTTTATCAAGCGTCTCGGGGTAAGACTGCTGATTTAGGATCGCTGCTCAGGTCCCCTTAACCATCATTTTCATCACAAATCACCCCCAATGAAAAGGATTTGAAGTGCTGACTTGAAAATCAGCACTGAAAAATCTGATATGCTTGATAAATACCAGGCGAGGCCGGCTTAACCCAACCGGGGAGCAGATTAACGAGGGTTGACCGAACCGGTCCTCTGGAGCGCGATCCCGGTGAGCTCTGTTGGTTTTATGAGAGGCCTCACCCTGTGACAGGATCTGATAAAACACGGCGGGAGGAGGGTTCGAAAGAGAGCCGGAGAGCACAAGAGAGAAAGATTGAGAGAGACAAGGACACTGAGAGATTGAGAGTGAGCGAGAATGAAAGAGCGAGTACGCACCTCACTCCAAAACCAATATTGTGACTGAAACTTTAGCCTCCCCATCTGGCTGATTTGAAGGGTGGATTATGGCCGGTGCCACGGCTAACGCTTTATCCCACACTGTTCCTTCTGTAAGTCCACCTTTTTCATAAAGGACAGTTGTACAGGAAATACATACGAGCCCTGCAACTACCATCAAGCCTTCAGAATGTAAATCACATTGAGCATATTTTAAAATTGAATGAAAACAGGCAATGTAAAGGCAACACGCTGCTGTCTTTTTATATTAATTCAATAAAATATGCAATAAAAGCGGTTATTTCTGAGCTCGTCTGAGCGGCGGCGGAAGCGCTCCTCTTTTTTTAACGCAGTGTGATCCAAGTCTTTTAAAGTGACTGAAACGTCAGCGCCATATCTGCAATTTAGAGAAAATACCAACGATGTTAACAAAAGCGTGAGAAAGGGATGAAAGCAGGATGCCTTCTCGATTAGACACATTTTGCAAGCTTTCATGAGTCGATCGGACCAAATTCGGAGCCACGTCGTTCAGTTCATCTCGAGGTTCATTTTCTCCTCTTGACGCTTTTGGAACGCTTCTACCCCTGTAAAGTAAACCTAAAGTAAAGGTAAAGTAAAGTAAACCTCAAGATCGGGTCTCGATTTGAAAGCAAATAGGAAGAGGGGACAGTCGTGAAACCATTTAAACTCGACTGAAGCGCTCACTGCGCCACATTCAATAATTCCTTAATAACTCAGTACATGATCCCAACTTCCTTTGAAAGCACGCCGAGCGTCGGCCTGTCAGTGTATTTCTCAGAGTAAGGTTATATTTAGCGTTAGCACATAAGGAGCTGATCCCGAACTTGTTGAATCAGAGCATTACACGCGCTGCCATAAGCAGATATGTTTGTCACTTCAGTGCTTTTAACTAAGTAGAGCATTATCGTATAACAAATCATTCACTTTCTATATAAACACCCGCTGTAGGTCATTGAAATCCATGCAAGATAATGCAGCACTGTTTGAGAGGTCATTAGGAGTATATTTACTTAGTGGACTGTGCATTAGTGCATACAGTACGTGCACCATTAACTTTATATTGCTCTAAGGTCTGCCTACGACTTCCATGTCTCATGGTATCTGTCGGTCCATATGGGGAGCTCTTTGATGACCGCAAGAAGAACCCTAAAAAAATACACGGAAAATCTCATTCTCATCATAAATATATCTTAAACAAAATACAAAGTCTGAGTCATTTAGTGGTGATAGTTCTTTCCACCACTAATCACACACATGGGTTCTAAGAGCATTTAATGTACACATTTATTGAAAAAAACATTGATATTTTGAGGAAAATGGAGTTTCATATCTTTTGGAAGCAGAAGCCGTCGAAACAATATTCTTGTATTGTCATAGGGAAGAGAAACAATCCATGGCGAGGCGTGTGGGGATCACAACGTCCGACTTCATGAGTTATTGGTTCACCTTCAGGTGAGAGATCGTTTCCTCCTTTCATTTCTCCTTCTTACGCACCTGGATGAAAACGTTGGGCTTTTATTTTCCAACTCGTTCTTTCAGTGCTTGCTCTTAAAGCCTTTCACAGATGGGTTAAATTAGTAGACTGCTAATTTATCACTATCAGCAGGTACAATCTGTTTATTTCAATGGCTCAGTTGTCATCATGAGAAAATCTTATGGCTCAAATGTCCTTTTTTGTGTGGCTTCATCTGAAAGTTTGTGGGTTCAGGAGCGGTTTGAGAACGTTGAGAACGTTTTCCACCCTGCAATTGTTGCATCGTGATATATCACATCCATTTGTTCATGTTAAAGTTCACCAAAGAATGTCTTATGTTAGATTTCATTTGGATAATCGATGCTTTTGAAGCAAAATATTCACAGTTTGAATTTCAATTTTGTGGCTCTGCTTAGGAGTTGAAGTCAAAAACTCAAACAATGTGAATGGAACTTTTTTACATGTGTCTATTGATGCTTGATAGAATGCTTTTGGAAGATGTCAGTTATTCAGAATGAGATCTAATAACATTTCTATATAGTTGAAACACCTTGACCGACACACACACACACACACACACACAGCAGCGATGCCTACGTGATGATTAAAGCGTGTCCACGCTTTTTGGGTGTATGGTGACAAACGAGTGTAACGCTAGCTCACGTCAAACGCATTTCATGAACAGTTGAACAGTCAGAGCCTGCAGCTCACACGCGCAGCAGACCAGACCCTGACGGAGCGTGCAGCAGCGCCTTGGTCCCAGGCAAAACAAAGTCTCAGACCAGAGGTTTAGGGTGTTGCCTGGCTCTTCTGTCAGCTGCATTTAACATGACAGAACACAACTCTGAGTCAGACCACATAGATAGACAACTTCTGACTATGTCAGGGGAAAAAGTGATGTGTCAGTTGTTTCATTGCGGCCTATGCAGTAAGACTGCCACGCATGCAACGGAGTGGAAGTAGTAACTTTCTGAAAAAAGCCACTGGTCAAATGTTCTGCACAAAAGAACCCCGCCTGCGCAAATGAAAACCACCCCCTAAAAAACCATGGCAGAATATCATGATGATTACCGTTTTGCAAATGCATCTGCAAATCTTGCTATATCGTTTTTTCATTAATTTGGAAGGGGTGGTTTATTTGGAAGAACTTGGTAGATACAATCTGGCCTTGAATACATTAAACATGATGATGAGTATATTTATTAGATACAATGTTAGAGTACAAGTACAGTCAGAGAGTAGCATGTATTACAGTACAAGTACAGTCAAACTTCCTGTCTAAGAGGAGCATTTCAAAAAAGCCCTTGCGGTCTTGTTTCCGTTGAAAGTCCTTGGTACATAAATCATCGACATTTAACAATACAAATAAAACTAATATTAAATTACTCAATTGATGCAAAATAACAATAATTAAAAAAGGTGGGACATTCCTGCTTCAGGTCGTGTCTTCCCTCCACTGCTGCATCTTTTGTATTTGTTATTTTTGATTACACTTCACAGTACAGTGTGACATTTCTTAAATTAGCATCTTCGCATAGAGGTGTCTTGTTTCTTCCGTTCGATGCTGTCGTGGCGGCAGCTCTGTAATGTGTCTGATCTAAATCCTCCCAGCTCTGAGCAAAGAACTCTGTGGGGCTTAAATGCATGCCTTCCAGCCATATCACAAATCCACTCACAAGCAGGCACCCATTGTGTGTGTATGGATATATATATATATATATATAATATAGAGAGGGAGAGAGCACAGGCCCACACACATCTAGCACGGGTGTATATTTGCATATATAGTTTCACTATGAAACAGAGAGACTTGTCATCCACCTGTTCGGAGCGGTGATCACTTCAAGTGTTTCTCTTGATGATCTCTGCCACACTCCCTGCTCGTTGAAGCCGGGAGAATAATCATTTAAATGCCTCCCAATCGGCCCCCTTACCATCTTCAATTACACCTTTCCGCCCTTACATTTGTACAATTTTCCCATCCATCTGAGGTGGAGAGGGGGGGGGGCTGTCAAATGTGCCAGAGATAGATGCTAAAGCCCTGCCAAAGACTGACAGATCGGTCCACCGAGACGGAGAGGCATGTCGCTGGATTTTCCATATGTCCTGGTGCTGGTGGAGGATTACGGTCACATCCGACTGGGTCTTCGCTATCGGTACGTGAAGCACTGATGCACATTTCTTGTCTGTTGATGGCCATATATTTGTTTTAATGTTGTGTCACTACAAGAAGATTCATATGGAAAAGTGTGGAGCCAGATCAGCTGCTTCGAGCAGATGGATGTGTCGTATGGAGACATCACTAATGACAGCGTTTGATGTTGAACTGACCACAACTACTGAAATCGTATAGCTTGTTACTTTTATTCCAAGGAGACAATTAATTGAGAAAAATAATGCACTATAAAGATAAATACTGCACTATATGCAGACGCAGCGTCCTACACCCAATGGAAGCAATGAAAGTGTAATCAGTGTGATTTTTTTTGACAATGAAGATGCTAAAAAACATTAAGACGGAAATAAATGATCAGTGGCAAATGATGTTGCAATAGCAGCAATCGTGATCATTAAAGTCTCAAAGAAGAGGAGCACGCTTGCAACGCTGACATTAGAGAACGCTGCTTTGTTAGGGAGGAATTCATTCCATCAATTCTGTTGGCAAATCAAAACAGATTCAGTGGTGGTTCGAGTCATAACAATAGATCTGAAAATTCGGATAAAATGGAACATGCGTCCTTGATTTTGGCCGAAATTCCCGACCCCATCCATCCAATCCGTTAGAGGTCCAAACGGTAAAATATGTCGCTTCATTCCGGAGGAGAACAGGCTGTGCTGTCCATGAAAGATGAATCTGTCTTATAAAAGCTGGAAGAAATGACAGTTTTATAACTTAAATTAAAATTATTTATTATATGTTGCCAACTAAGCTTTTTAAACAGCAGCTGCGCCCTCACATCAGAGATTCATTGTCGCTCGGAAACATATGACACTGGTTTGCAGCATCTTGTAAATGTTTGTGTTTATTTCTTCTTCATTCTGTTTATCATTTGAAAGTGGAGGACATCCATTAATATTCTTCTGCATTTCATTTGACTTTAGCTTTAAAGCAAAAAAGGCAAATGTTTGGTCCCCATTAGAGAATGGCCCCCTGTGTTGGTTTTTAATGTTAAGAGTTTTCTGAGCCCTCTTCCTGTTATTGTTCTCCTTCGTGGGTGCGTAGTCAATGAGGAGAATGTGGATTAAGATTTAGAGATTTATATAATTAGCAGATCAGTTACAGTTGGTTCAGATATCAGCGCTGAGATTCAAGCATGTTTCTTGTGCCCGCTCCATGCATGAATGAAGACACTTCCTGCTTCGTCATCATCTCAGTCCATCCCCTGAAGGGGGGGCTTTGCCCCGGCCAATGTTAAGCCCTGTTTATCTGTGTTATGTGACGTCACTAATGAGACGTTCATGGAAATCAGTCATAGCAATACCAAAATAAATGTCATGTCTTACTCTTCCTAGTGTAGTGTCGGCATGTAATCACGTTGTGGAGGTCCTTCTGGTATGGAAATTCCCTACATTAAGGATGATCCATGTTGATTTCATTTTCACATGAGGGGCTTGATATTGACGGGCGACAAACGTAACTTTGAGGTCTGAGCTCCCGTTGAAAAAGTAAGCACTACAACTGATGCCATCTTCACCTCAAAATGAAGAGCAGAATATGAACAAATAGATGGATGCAACTAAAAGGAGAGTCAGAGGTGGACAAACTCTGCCTGGGGCCATTTTGCAGGATCCGTCTTTCCAACTTTCTGTTGGAAGACGTGTGTAGCTGGTTGAGATTTGTACAACTGGACAGACACACAAACAGAAATGCAACACCTCTGCACCAGATTCCTCGCCGGTGCTGAAGGGAGGCGTGAGAGAGAAAGAGAATGCGAGGGAGGGAAGAACAGAGACATGTTCTAGTTTCTAACACACACACACACATTCTCTCTCTCTCTTTGTATATATGGTATGTCTATCTATCATTGCGTTCAACACCAAGTTCACGTGCTTCCATGGTGACATTATAGAAAGTGGATGGATAAACTAATGCACGTTGTTCAGTCGGTAGCTGTCTACTCAGGAAATTAGGCACAGACAAAGACCCTTCTCCTTCCTCTTCAAACGTCTCTGGCTATGAATAAGTGTCATCGCTCACCTTCCTGCAAGCGGCTCGACTAAACCGGGCCTTCCTCTCAGAAGACGAAGAGAGACAGCCGACACAAATCACAGGATATAATCTTTATGGTTTAAGACAGCTGTTCTAATTCCTTAATTGAAAGTGAACACGGACGCACAGAAATGTGAAGTAATCCGACGTGTAAAGGCGGAACGACTCGAGGCACTTTACGCATTTCCAAAAATGTAAAGTGCTGCTAGAACAGGAAACAGAAACACAATGTCACGTGGAGCCTGAGTGGTGTTCTTTACATGAATTTCGCATTGCAGGGTCGTCATAGCGACTCATCAAGCAACTCAGTCACCTGCTGCTTTGCTGAAAACCTGCTCAGTACAGAGTGATTTCCCCCCCACACGCACACTATATGCAGCCCAACTCAGTCACAAAAATATTTTCTATTTCCTGTACAGTCATAGAGTATGAAGCTTGGGATCTGTTCACAATTTTTCAAGCTCAACTTCGGCTGTTTTTGCCGGATATCTTTGAGGAGTTTGTTAATATTTAGCGTTCATTTTGTTGTGGAATGACACTCACTGTCTGTAAAATATAATAATTTTTGCATGGCCTGGTTCTCCCTCCAGACACAGTTATCTATACATTGTGGATGTTGACTCAGTTTTAATAAAGATTTTCTTTTTTTTTTTTATTAGAATATCGTCAACACAGAGAATCAGGACAATCTGGCAAGGGCGTGGTCTGAGCTGATGACAGATTAGCTGCAGGTGAGACCTGGGAGCACAGGTGACCGGAATGAGCTGATTGCAGGAGGAGGGTCTGGAGGACATGAGAGGTTAGTGTATGGAACAGCACAGGCCCGCCTCAAGCTGTGACACAGAGAAACAAACAAACAAACAAACCCAGATGGAAACATAACCTACTCAGTGGAAATGAAAATGAATACATTTAAAAAGAAATGTTTAGATTTTTTTTCCAGTGGAAGTTCTCCTGTTTCGGTGCCAATACAAACTTTTACAAATGCAAATGTTTCAATGGCAACATTTTGTGTTTTGGTTGATGTGTCTTTTCAAGCCCAAATTATATTTTTTTACAGCCAAAAAGCATTGCTCTTTTGGCAATAGCATAGCAATAGTTGAAGGATGTATAAATAAAGGTAATTCTAAAGTGTGCTCCACACTGATTGAAACAAAATAGCTAGTAACCATCAATATGCATTCTCTGGGGTGATTGGAGGGAGCATGTATCAAATATTATGATGCATTCTAAATTAAGCATCGACTCTTATTTGTCATATCCTGTTGACACCAATCTTTTTGTTTTTGTTTGCCTGACTATTCTCTTTTTTGATACTCTGGATATTTAAATGTCATGATTTAAATGTAAACAAATGTGATGACTATCTCGTCTCCATTATAAAATATATCGATAATGATTATGAAAAAACACAAAGAGCTCCGCGTGTAGCTGTCGACGTTGTAGTGCAATATCACAAGACAAAACGTAATGTGACAACAAGCAAACATAAAAATTAATATTCTGCAGAAACTTTAAAACCCAAAGACGGAAATCTTCTGCCAGTAATTGTCTATGCAAAACGTCCTTCTTGAGCTGAACTGTAAGGGTTTGGACCTCCGCTGCAGCTGACAAAGCTTTGTGTGGAGTTAGTTATTTATTTTTTTGAGGCAATGTGCAACCTTACTAAGAGACTTTATTGATTCAAATTAATTAATCCACTTACAGAGGAAGGGGGTTCTGTAAGCTGTGCAGCGACTTAAATAGTCCACACAAATTAAACTGTAAATTTGCTGCCTTTAATGATATTCCCAAGTAATTGAATTGCAGGGATGCTTCGAAATATGTGGCATTAGCATGCAAAAAGCACGTGTTTTAGCAATGGATAACCTAAATAAATTTGATATTAATTAATTTTTTGATACAGATTGGCGTTACTGTAATTGCCATCTTCGCTGTGAAGTAAAGGCATGCGGGTTTAGAGGAGATAAAGCTAATACAAATTCATTTTTCAGACGTTTAGTAGAAAAGAGGATCATTTGTGCATGTAGATATATAGATGTCTCCTCTTGCTGCCGTTCCTCTCGCCTTAACATTTTGTGACAACTGTGCACCAACATGCCGGGCTAATCCCAGCAGGAAAGGGATAGATTAGACATTTTGCTACCTGCACGGATAATTTCACGTACACGCTATGACAACTGCCGCCACCCTTCTAGCCAAGGCCAGAAAAGGTGAAAAAGATAGACATGGTAGAAAAATAAGTATGACATGAGGGAGTGGAGCAGGTAGGATAATTGTTTTTTCCACTGATGCGTGTGTTTGACGTCGTCCTGGCTTGACTCATGTGAGAATGCCTTCAGAGCTGTGCTGTTTTGACAATAGAGGGATCGCCCTAGCAGGAAAATCAGTTTATGGATCTTAGTGACGTACTTATGTGGACAGCTTTAAGATCTTAGTACGGGTTAAAATGACATGTTGATGCTATTACCTCATCATCCCATGTTTTACAGACTTAAAGCGACTTATTGATTAACAATAACGTGAATTGGCACCCTTTCCAGTTTAACGATAGCAGGAGAATAAGACTGAGGATGCATTGGAAGGTGTGAATAAAAGAAAAGCATGAGAAATTAAGCCCAGCCCGAGCATCCAAAGGTTTAAACTTCCTAACTGAATTTATGTGAGCGCTTCATTTTTGAAAACACAACATTTGGCAGTAACAGAATCTTGGCTTGTGTTTGAGAAGCCCTGCTTTGTCACAAGTTCATCAAGATTGCTCAGATGCAGCACTCTGGATCTCCGATCCTCTCAAAGTGCAAAAGACACGGAAGGCCAGGTCCTTCGCATCTCTGCATTCAAAAAAAAAAGACCAGCAAATCTAACAAATTGTGATATAAAACCAAGTTTTGCTTTCACACAAATTTGGATTGCACAATAGCAACAGACGAGCGGAAACGCAGTAGGGTCTGTAGTTCGAGTCTGTGGTTCAAGTCGGCTCATCAAGCGGCTCCGGATGCAGGGAAAATGGAGCAACCTCACATTCTTCATTTACATATACTAATGTATTATAATGACAGAAAGCTGGTTGGAAAATCAGTATGTCCCTTTAGCCTACGGTCAAATGGATATAATTATTGTCGGAGTCATTCAAACAAGCCAACGTGGTAAGGTGTTGGATGCAGAGCGAGCAGTATCCATTCAGCCATCCAACCGTCATCAGGCAGCAATGCTCATGCATTTAGATCATGTTGTGCAAAAGGAAAACGAGTGTTTCAAATCGGTCTCCATTGCAAGGATTTGAGCCACAATCCCTATTAAACTGAAGTTTTCCCAGGAGATGCTGTGTCACCGTTGACGTTGTGCCATTACAGCCGACACAACAAGATGACCTCCCCCAGTCAGGGCCTAAACCCCCCCACCCCCTTTTAAAAAGGACCCTATAGTGAGGGCTAATGAAATGCAACTCCTCTCCAGCTCCCCGGTGAGTGCAAGAGGATTTTTGTGATTGAAAACTTCCTTGCTTGGTTTGTGAAACATTGTAATTACTGCTGGGGGTCTCCTTCCGCTCTGTTTGTGGGGGGGTAGGCTGAGCAGCGTTTGCTCGCGCTCCGGGTTTCTCCCTCAGTTCAGCACACTAAGGCCTGTCTAATTAGAGTCTCTGCCACGTCTCTGTGCTGCTGTCTCCGTGCGCAGCTGGGGACAACCTCCAAATCAAGCTGTGGCTCGCAAATCCTCACAGAACGTCGGCCTGCAAGCGACAACAGGCGACGCTCGCAGCGCAGCGCAACGCAACGCAACGCAACGCAACGCAACGTGAACATTAGCTCCCTCGCCCATTTATCTCCCCTCCCGTGTTCACCACCACCTCAGTGCTCTTTTTTTCCCTGTGACATTTCTTTTTTGCCTGTTGCTTTGTTCTTTTCTGTTCTCCTCGCCGCGCTCAGGCACAGTGGCTACAAAGAGCCCCACATAGGAAGATGAGAAGGAGCAGAGAGCGAGGAAGGTTCAGATGCTGCACAAGCGCCTGTGTGCTCATGCGAGTGTTTGTGAAAGCCTGAGAGTGTGAGGCGGCAGGAGATCGCCAGGGTAGTGAGAGTCGGTACTATGCCCAGAGGCGCTGAGAAAGAACAGAGAGAACACTTGCCCCCCCATAAAGAGCAGTTGTTCAACCCCCTGAGGCGAGGTGATGCAGGGATGGGGGGGGAGGCAACGAAGGGCAGAGGGGTGGCAGGCAGAGCTCTACTCGTCTGCTTTTCTCTTTCACCTGTTCACCTTTTCAGTCTCTTCAAACTCTCCCCCACCCATTCCTTATACCCAGTGGGTTTGCGGAGACTGGTGATGTATAGTTGTTGTTGTTTTTTCACTTCTCCTTGTCTCAGATAAAGTTTTAAAACAGACGCTGCCTGTATACTTGGAAATCTATAAGAGCAAACAGATGTGCTATACAGAAGCATGGGTGTGTGCATGTGTCTTTCTGCTCGCATGCTTATTGAATTGACATCCGTCATGTCTGCAAATGCGAGTATATTGTTGGTTTGTCCGTTTGTTTTGTTTTTGTTTTTTACACTTCCACCTGGGGGTAAAGGGGATTTGTTGCCACCGTTGTCAAGTCTCACCTTCAAAAACCCAGAGAGAGGAGAACATCGTCATATTATAAACGTTCTGTGTTCTTTATGTATAAATATATACTGCTTGTATGTTGTCGTCTTTTTGTACGTATGCATGCATGCATACATTTAATGTCTGTGTTTCTGCATCTAATGAGGCTGTATTTGCTTCCATCAAGAGGAAGGGATGCACAAACAGATGGGAAGAGCAGAGTGAGTCATATATACAATGAGGGATGAAACAGTTTGCAACAAAGAGCATGATGTACCCTCTGGGACTGTTTCACACACACACACACACAATAGAAAAATACACATTGACTGTACATCCTAGCATTCTAATAAATTGGGAAAATAACACGAATCAAAGAATGGGCCCTCCTTCTTTTCGGATCCCTATCGATCCATTTTTCCTTCTCTTATATATTTCATTTATATTGAAAGTATGTCATCTATGAATCTGTTCAGCTTTCTCCCGAAAACACGGTCCTGCACCTGAAGACTGGAGGGAAGTAAACCATGTCTACCAAACACACTCTCAGTTCTGCTCCGGATTTTCGACCATTTCTCTGTTCCTCCGACTCTTGAGTTTGAGGACACACACCTGCAGCAGCCTCTAACCACGTACCACGCTTCAGTAATCTGCTGACTCGCTCCGATTTACAGCTTTACATTTAGCGAAAGAAGTGTGGACACTTCCTGCCTACCAGCAAATATCTACCAAACCCAAAGGAATGGCATTTTCTGACAAAATAAAAGAAGAAGAAATGTATATACACAGGTTGGATTTTTTCTTGCTAATTCCAGACTCAGAATATTATTGCTGAATACAAGCAAACACCTAACTTTGCTCTTTAAAACGGGTCCAAGCAGCTGTCTGGCCCTTAATCATTATCTGTTCAGGAACAGACTTTTCCATCGCAGCGTCGGCATTAACAAAGTCGGCTAGAAGAGAGCTGTAGTTCTGAAGAATTTTGAAATAAATTATTACTCCTGCTGAGAGTTTGGAATACAGGTCAGGTATTTGTATCTAAATAAAGAAACCCCCTCCTCAAAGAGATTCAAATGGTTTAGTCCATGACATGCAGTTTCCTGGTGTATATAAAGTCAAACCAGAATTATTATTTTTTTTATTCTATACAAAATGTTCTCAAAAATCAATATAGGCTCAAATGGAGCGAGGAGAAAAGTATTTCTCAGAACACTTAAGGTGCATTGGAAGACTTAGCCTTAAGCAACCGTTACAAGGGAAAACCTACCTGACGTGACTCGGGCAGAGACGTTCAGATGCAGGGTTAAGTTTTATTCATGCGGTCACGCTTTGAATTGCTTTCACAGACTTCCTGTATCACTCTTTGATTCGCAGCACAAAGTTATAATATTTCACGAGCCAGAAAACCAGCAAAAAAAAAACACACCACAACAATCACAGAGGGCACAAAACTGGAATATGTGATTTAAGCGAAAGCACATGTTAAGTGGAAGAAGGAAAAACTGGACGAAGCGTGCGCGTGATAACCAGACACAGGTGAAACCAATCAGACAAACATGGGATGGGACGGATTAAAAAGCAGAAAGCTGCCACGCAACTAGAAGCAGGAAATAACTAGACACAGACCAAAGGCAAGTCTGACTTGTAAATGATAGTTTCAGGACTATGGGTTAGATGTTGGATGCGGTTTGACTGAGTTAAATGGGGCTGTCGAATCTCTGTGGAGACTCGTTCTAGTTAATGCCCAGCACAAATGTGTTTTAGTGGACTATATCTAAGGTTTCAATTTTGAATAATAACCAGCCACAAAACAGAATTTTGGGCTGATAGCATCTGAAGAGGCAAGGCTACCTTTTTATTATAATTATGACTGAATTTAAATACAGAATATTTAAGAATACCAAAAAATAATAATTGTGCCTAATTTATTTATTATCCTAAACGCGAGTCCCGCTCTGACAGGACAATGTGCTGGTCAGACTCCCTCGTGAATTCAGCAGCAGCCAGACGCTGTCATTAACACTGCCAAGCGAGCGTCTCTTAACGCTAAAGCACGCCTTCCGTTTCCCGCCACGGCGCAGGCTGGTTGTGTGGAGGAAGTTGTCATCGGTATAGTCTTCACCCTTGTTTTAACACATCTCCAGGGATCACTGCTTCTTTTACATTCTTCTTTTTACACCCCCCACTCTTTTAACTCGTTTCTCGGCAGGTTGACCTGTCGAGCAGAAGCCGCCTCACAGCCAACTGAGCTGCGTTCAAAAGCTGCTAGAAATGTGTTCTTGCGGTTTTTAGCCTCTCGGGAGCGCTTGGCACTCGAGGAACCATATTTTCTGTCTACAACAAATAGGGTAACATAAAATCTAATAATTAGAAGTAAAAAACAAAACAAAGATATGTCAATAAACTCAGTAAAATTTGACAGACAATGAGTCTGAAAATTGCTTCAGAAGTTGATAGTATCAACATCCTTGCCATCTTGGTTTTAATATTTGGAATGCATACAAACTGCTGTATGTTTTCTAGAATCAATAAATGAGAATTTTATGTAAAGCACATCTGTGGAAGTCCTGAGAGACATTAGATGAAGAGAAGGCTGATAAAAAATGTCTCCTCATTACTGATGCAAGCACAGATTATCAAGGCTATAGACAAAGAAAGTGAGTCATGCTTTCTGAAATGAGAAGCATATAGCTTGCCTTTTCCTCAAAAGAAAAGGTAATTAGACGGAGGCCGATTCGATTATAATCTTATAATAAATACACTGTACAATCGCATGCAGCACATTGCCATGTACCAACACCTGGGAAATTGGCAGCCACGTAAATAAAATGTGGATGTTATGAGTGTGTCTGCAAGATAGAGAGAAGCAGACAAAGAGGCAGCTCCATGGGCTTCCATCTCAAGGAGAGTGAGAAAGCAAGAGGACGTGGGAGGCGAGCGGGTGGGTGAGGGGTGAAGGCGAGCCCATCTGAACTCATTTTGAAAATCAGAACTTCTTTTCTAAAGTCAGCATTTCAAATCGGAGCGTGTCCCCTCTCATTTAATGCATCATTTTGCGAAGTGATAAATTTGTGAATTGGACATACATCCTTTTTTTCGCTTTAAAGATACTGGGCCTCCATAAGGGAGGGAGCAGTGTGGAGGATTTAAGAGCGTTTCGCCGTGTCAAACATTAAAACCCACAGGGAGAGCATCGGCGCAATTAGACTGGGGTGACGGGAAGAGAGAGGAGGGGAAAAAATCCACAGACAAAATCGGGATCTTAAGAGCAGCAGCGTTATTCGTCTTTGCAGTAACGTGGTTATCTGTCGCGGGTGATCCTTTTAAACGCTTCGTTTGCAGGGATAAAAGCAGAGCGGAGGAAATAAACTTAGTTCTGCCTCCAATCTGCAAATCCTTGGTGGTCATGGAAGATGATCCCAATTTGCTTCTGAGCAACACTGTCAGATCTCACAATAATAAATAATTTAAGACTTTAAGCGGCAATTATGCTTGATAAATGTGGAGAGCCTGTCGACCACTGCTTGCCGTAGCCAAGCAATGCTTAGGTTATAGCTAAAGTACACCGGCGGCGTCGTGTCTTAGCCAGCGATTCATGCACAAAGGTTAAGGAGAAGTATTTAATCAGGTACGTTCTCACAAGCTTCTGCAGGTCTTGATTTTAGATGTTTTGTTAGAAGTTCAAATTCTGGTATCCTATTTGTAGGATGACAGTATGACATCAACTTTAACTCCATTGAGTTCCAGCCATTTTCAGCTCAGCTGAACGCTGAGTGCCCCAGTTTTTGCGCATTTTTCCCAATTTTCCAAGCCCCACAGAATATTGTTTCCAGTGAATGGCACTCAAGGAGTTAAAAAAAAACTTTCAGAACGCTGATTGATTTTATTCTAATAAGTTTGAATCGCCATTAAATCTGCCTTTTTATGTCTCCGTTAATGGTTTATCAGTCAATTGTTTCAACTCTCATCTCATCCCAGTAATCAACAAATCAGTCAGTCAACCGTCCGAGTAAACGATGCGAGCCAAGGCGTGCGTGGCGAGGTGGTTATCTGGTTTCAGAAGGCTGTGGTTGGATCGCTCTTGCTCTCTCCATGGTGTGGTTGGTTCTCTCAGGAGCTGTCTATCTTTTCCAGGAGTTTGCCGACTCATCAGATCTCCTCCAGCTTCCGCAGCTGCTTAGGTGAGACTAAATGTAGAGCAATAATTAGGCAATTTAACAATAACAGATCAGGAAATGAGTCTCTATTGCTCAACACAGAGACTTAATTTTGAACATAATTACACAATTGAACAATAAAAAGATTGCAATTGCCTCCTTACTGCTTCACATATTGGTTCTCAATCACAATTTGATGTCATTTGATTGAGCTCAATAAACATAGACTTGAAGTAAAACTCCCCCCAAAATCATCATTAGTAGGAAGGAAATAGTGCCAACATAGCATTTACTTTATTACTGACTGGGATCATTTAATTCCAGGATGTGAGTTTTTGAGGTCTGTTAAATAGCGTGCTCATTTTCATTTTTAGGCTGGCAAAGGCTGCACAGAGAAACAAAGCCAGAGAGGGCAGCAAATGAGACTTTGGCACCGGCCAGTATTTACCTAGAAGAGTCACCGTGTCCGTTTGGGCTACATATTTTTGGTGGCCACTGGAATCCAGTTTGTGAATACCTGCATTGAGCCCCCGGAGCAGGGGCGATGCTGCGGGGCCACGGACAGGCAGGAGCCGCTGGTCACCACGGTTTGAACAAGGTGCCCTCGTGCTGTTTGCTCCGCCGCCACCTCCTCTCCTGTACAGCCGCCGCTGTGTTTGCTCATGCAGGGATATGAAATAGCAGCAAATACGATGCGATCTGTGGAACCGAGCGCCACCTCGGATGCAGGAACCAAGGTGTTTACTTTATCTTATGAAGCTTTTCTTTTGTGTGTATGTTTGTGTGACTCCTGACAATCCTGCTGTTGAATATGAGCGAATGTGTGTATTCGCGGATGATTAAGGGTCGAGTGGTGGGGGGGGAGTTTCATTTCCTTTTTGATGAATTGCACGTCCACCAAAGAAGTTTGGATTTCTGTAGCCGCGTGTCACGTGTGCGATTCTTATTTTTTTTTTATTCAAAACTGTTTTTATTGACATCTGACACAGACTTAAGGATTTCTTGTAATTCCATCATTCATACAAACAATGTAGTCGATTCATGTGAAACCACTGATGCATCAAACTCGCAGTGCGCCAACTGGATCAGTTGCAGAAGTTGCGCCGGCGTCTCGCACTAAAGGCCGACGTAAACGAGCATCGAGCCGCAGTTTTCCAGGAATCTGATGGATCTGGCCACGGGGGAATGGAGGCGGCTGAGACAACAGGAGAGAATGCTGAACGTTTGATGGAGGAGAAAACAGGAAAAAGAGAGAATTCCCAAAGATGTATTTCTCCTCCGTTGTTTTTCCAAGGACAATATGGTATCTGTTTTCCCTGTGGTTGGCAAAGATGGAATCCCACGGTGAAAAGTGGAGAAAAGAAACTGCATTTTTTTATGGAATAGTAATATGGCACATGCAGTGTTGACAGAATCTTATTAAGTTAACAGGCCATATAATTCATCCACTGAAATATTAGTCCGTTTCTCACAGGCTGGGGTTAGTCATGGCAAGCTGGAGGGACTGTATGTTGTGGTGGGGGCTGAAATAAGCTTATTATCAAATTGGAGTCTGACACTGCCTCATTTCTCGGATGCGTGAAATGCTCTGTCTCTTCTGTGAGGGCGGCTCGTAATGCTGAGTGGCAGGTACTCCAGAGCCGCGCCAGAGTCCAGTCTGTCGCCAAGGTGATGACGTTATGGCAACCAGCTGTCAAACGGCTGGATAACCGCCGTCGTCGACAAAGACACTCGCCAGAGCCAGATGCTGCCAGCCTTTCCACCAATTAGGAGTCAGGAGCTGGGAGCCTGAGGAGAAGGAGGAGGCCAAGGGAATGGAGGAACAACACCATCACTGTCAGACACAGGCCTGCGACCACTGAGGAACAACAGAGCAGTGGTATAAAAAAAATAAAAAATAGACGAAAGAAAGGGGAAAGACTGGACGTGAAAAAGAAACTGAGTCCTGTGGCAGTTGCCTGTGGTTACTAATTCATTTCTGGAACTTCATTAACTTGTTCCATGATTGAAAATGAGAGAGGGGAAGAAATTACATTGAAAAAGAAGTCGGCTACATGGTGTGCCATTTCTTTTTAAAATGTTGCATCTTTTCATTTATCGGATGGATGGATGGCGTCACTGCAGCAGCACAAATGTTCACTGAACATGAAGAGATGTGTCGTCACGTGAAGCCAGCTCTGAGTGCAGAGTAATTTCATGTCATTGTATAAAAGTATACCCTATTGTTTGAGAATTAAGCACAGCGTATAGGCATGTAATTATACCTCCACAATAGTGGGTTTTCAAAAACCGACTGAAAATAGCATTGGAGGGTTCCGGTTTGAGCTTCAAACTACAGAGCTACTAACAGGCTGACAAACTGTGAAGTGGCAGCGAGCGAAGAATAGAATAAACGACCACTATCGTTTTACTGGCCGTGGATTCGTCGGAAGGCAGCCGCCGATGTCCAGAAACTTCCTCAATTGCTCTGCGGTGCTGAGTTTATAAATGTGGGAACGGCGCTGTGAAAGCTATTGTTCTATAAAAGAACATTTGGGAGTACGGACACCAGGTTTTGGGTTGGGAAGAAGGAAATGAAAGAAGGAAAAGTGAAGAAATGCAAACGGGACTGAAGACTAGTCAAAGACTCCAAATAAGACTTTTTTATATATATATATATACATAAAATCACGCTTGCGTTCTTAGCCTGAGATATCATCATCCATATTTATTAGCAAGCCGCCTGGCGTGGTGCCTAACTACCCATCAAATAGTGGGCATAATATCATTATATCATACAAAATGTAGGGAAATCCCAGCGGTGAGCAGACTTCCCGAGCAGCTGTCTGGTAGGCGTGCACGTGTCTGTGAGTTTCTGTGTGTCTTTGTGCATGGGAGATGCACAGTAGTGCTGCACCTGTGTGTTTGTGCGTGTGCGCCTGTGTGTGTCGTCATTGACTTTGGCTTTGCAGCACGCTCCCGGGCAGTGCTTTACCTGGGACCTAATCAGTCAGTGAGCCTCACTACCTCCAGGGACCTCTCAGCTGGAGGGGTGTGTGTGTGTGTGTGTGTGTGAAGCAAATGTAGAGTGAGGAAGAGAGGAAGTCTAAAGGGGGGTGCAGACGGCCGTGCTGAACATTCGGGCCTTCTGGGAGCCGGTTCGACCCCTCCTTCTCAGTTTTAGTGCCGACGGCTCTCTCTGACTGGCCACAGTCAAGGTGATCTCTTCTACAATACACACCTCCCCAGGTACAGACGCGCGCACACACACACACATGCACAGACAATGCACTTCTGCAAGAATAATGCAGACAGATTGAAATGTCACAGCTTGATGTATAGGAGGTAAATCAGTTGTCATAACCTGCTCATTCACATTCATCCAGACACAAAATTGCTGAACGGTGGCAAATATGGGTGTGTCGTGTCTTTCCAGCGGCAAGGCTATTCCGTGCCTAAAGTTGAAGGGAAATGACCAAATTAATCTGCCCTCAATGTAACGCCTAACTGTTTCTGACAGCCTTTAGTGGGCATGGTAGCCTTTGTCTGGAGCTGGGAGCACAAAGTGTGGCCAAGCGGTCCCACTCCATGAGGAGGTGCTGGACGTTAGCCACGTCAAGCTTCAAAATTCCCCAGGGTGAGCCGGGGTTCAGGGAGGAACCGCACATCGGTCAAACCGCCAGTCCGCAGCCACTCCAAATGGCCAATCTCCACCTGGAGAATCATTTTGCTTGAATAAAACGAGGAAGAAAAGGAGACCAGGGATGGGAGAAGGATGGCGAGGAGGAAAAGGAACATAGCAGGTTGCCATGAGGAAACACATAGCGGGTTGCCATGACGAGGAAGCAGGGGAATAGAAAAACAAACAGAGGTGGGTGGCACCGAGGTTGTCAGCAATGGGAGCAGTGACGGCTGTGCTGGCATGCCTGCCGCCCATTGTTTTGGAGGTGTGGTGGACAGAGGGGCTCGGGCTCCTCTTCTCCGTTTACAATGTGCAGCAGAGTCCAACATCCTGCATCGCTCTCATTGTCTCACTTTGTCTCAGCTTGAGGCTCCTGTATATAATAAACTATGATGTGTGATGGACACAGTCATGGTCCAGTGACAGGAAGGCCACCTGTGGTCAGGCAGACTGTGACCTGGACTGAGTTTATCATAGGTCAGCAGTAACGTGCCCGTCCGTGCATGTGCAGGTTTTGGGGTGGGAGGATACGGTACTTGTGTGTTTGTGCACAGTTTTGTATTGTTTCACGCTGCATGTGCAACTCGTATGTAAATGATGTTTTCTATGTGGATCGGACGCTTCCATCAAATCTGTTGTCCCGGCTCACAGATTGTCCTCTGCACTTATTGTCTTCGTGCAGGCCCAACTGACATGCTGTGGAGGCCCTGGCAGAGGGGAGTCGGCTATTTGGAATGGGGGGGGACAAAGATGATATAAGATCTATTGAGCTAACACAGCAGAACAAATGAACAAGAAATGAACAGAGCTCATTGAAGGATAAGATAACACAGCGGAGAGGAGGCGTCCGCAAGCAGCGGTAAAAGCAGAGCCGTATCGATCTGGAGACGAGCCTGCCGGCTGCCGCTACCTTCCTCTCTTCAGGAAGGCTCTGCACATACAGGATGGACCTCAAGGCATCACATCGTGCCCTGTGTGTGTGTGAGAAAGCGAGTTAAAGAATGTGTGTGCAAGTATATTGCTCCGTTTGTGATCTTCAAACTAAGAGACGATTTCTCAGCTGCAGTAATGTGTGTCGGTTCAAAACCTTAAACTGTAATCTGTGCATATAACATGGTATGTAATATGAGCAAAACACTCGCATGCATCCCATAATAAACATTCATCGCCAGGCGACAAGCCTGGACAATATTGGAGACGTGGAATAATTCCGATTGTTTATGGATTAAGTGGAAGTGGGTTGACGTGTCACCGCGGTGCAGAGTGACTCAGTCAACCACCTGGAATATATGACAGCACGTCTCCTTTGGTGAAGACAGGACACCCCTACCAAGGAGGAACTGGGTCAGGGCTAAATAATCATGGTGTAAACACACACAATCACACACATGCACACTGGGACAGAACCGGGAGGTGCGAGCCTGTTGCTGGGGGGTGGGGGTGTAGATCCGAGCCGGGGCCAGCTATGTGCATGTGTGTGCTGTATGTTATGTGATCGGTTGTCAGGAAATAAGGTGACAGCAACTGGGCGCACAGACGCATCCATTTTGAGGACGCTCCAATAACGTATGGTCGCCACCTGTCATTTACGTGTCAGAACCAGTTCGGGCCCATCTCAGCATACATGGTTCGGGATTAAGTTTTAAACACAAATATTAGCTATAAACGTCAAATATTGGTATTAATATAATTTGTGTGCGTTTGCTATTTTAAAACCTGTGAGGGGAATGTGAAAAAATGCTGTGGAGATTTCTTTGCTTTAAAACTGTAGACATTGAAATCCGTCCTGAAGTTCCTTTCCCGTCCCTCCAGGAAGCAGCTTTTCCCTCTTTACCTTGCAAACATGGCTCTTTAGAAGCTGAAGCGTTCACAGCAGGTTTACGTTTAGCTGCTTCTGTTCCAGTGCTGCTGCTTGTTTCGATGATGCCATGTCACAGAAATACCGCCTATCGTCACTGTGCGGTAGCAAGTTTAACGGCAGACAGCGCACCATGCAATTTAGAAGCCAAACACAGGATGGAGTGAAAGGGGCGAAGGATTAAATACAGTAAAACGTGCTTTTTTTCTTTCCTTTTTATATGTTGACAGTATAAATTAGAATGTGGAAATGCTATACGCAGCTTTGCATGTGGGCTGCCGCTGTGTGTGTGTGTGTGGAAGATAATTAATGCATATAATATATTGAAAATGTATGGATAATTCTGTGATAAACTTCCAAAAATGAGGTCAGATTGAAGTGATGTTTTTTTTTTTTTGCAGTAGTTTTATTTCCAACTTGAGTCCTGTCTAATTAAAAGACCATTTGACTTTTGTCAAGTTTTGTTTTCACGGTAATTGGGTCACATCTCCCCGTTTCCCTGTTCGATTTTTAAAACAGCATCCTGGATTCGTGTTTGCCTACGCCGCCACCACTGCTTGAGACTAAAATAAGAAGGTGGGCTCGCGACAAACACCGTCTACTGTGCCCCCCCCCCCCCCCCCATCCTTATATTATGCAGTAAGATATTTAAACATCTTGTTGTTTCACCTCGCCTGGCGTTCAACATGTTCAACACTGTAAACAGATGTTATTGCGATACAGGAATAAAGTTTGTGCTTCCAAAATGCCACAGTGGAACAGAAAGAATCAGACTCAGCACTGTTCCTACCTCTGCTTTACACCTGACATGCATGCATGCCACACACACACACACACACACACGCGGTGAACCGAGAACACAGCCCTGGCACAGCAGCGCAAACAAACACTAAAAATACAAACTACGCATATCCAAACACTCTGGCTGCTTAATGAGCTAGCACTTTTAAGAAGAGACTCCGCCACGACTCTGTGCCACACACTGATACCTTGAGGAGAACTCGCGATCGGAAGAGACGAACACAAGGAAGAGAAAGAAGAAGCTCTCTGGGATATGAAAGGGGAATAGAAGAAGAGGAGGTGAGAGGAGAAATCAGAAAGCGCCTGGAGAGAGGGAGGAGAGCAGGAAGAGGAAAGTGTTGCACCTCGCTCCTCATATCTCTAAGGAAGATGATGGAGGGGATAGGATGAGGGGGAAAGGAGCTGTGGTGGAGGTGAGGCTGGGGGGGGGGGGGGGGGGGTCTTAGTGGAGGAGGGGTGTTACGCTGTCGCTCTTGGCATACAAGCGGGTGAGTAAAGAGGCTCATGGGCGTAAGGGCTGGTGAAGGTAGGTGAGGTGAGTGGGGGGGGGTGCACAGATGCTGTTGTTTTGGGGAAACTCAGCTGTTCGGGCTCCATGCAGAGACCCAGGCCCTGTATGTTGATGAGTCTGGTGTATTCGTCTTGTTTACACGCTCATCACCCAGGCCTTGTATCCCTCCACCCACCCCATCTTACATCAGCCCTTCCCTCCCCCCTCCGCCATCTTCAAACACCCCGAACTCCATCCATCCATCTACCCTCACTCGCTCACTCGTCCTCCCAAGCCCTGCAGGCCCTTAGCCTAGCTCTCATCTCACCATCCTTTAACCCCCCCCCCCCTTCTTCACCAGCCTCCTTCTATCTCTCTCTCTCGCTCTCTCTCTCTCTCTTTTCACTCCCCTCCTCTTCTTCGCTGATCATATCCCGTGGGTCTTTGCACCGCTGCTCGGCCGATGAGGGGGAGGATATCGCTGCCAGTGCTTTGATCCTATGAAAGCTGATATCCAGAACAGAGCTGCCGATCCTGCCACTGGGCACCCTGGCATTTGAACGACATGGCTCTGTGTAAAGTCTCGGTTAGAGGGCCATTCCCCCATCGCCCGCCAGCTGGGAACGTTAAGTCTAGACATGCGGATCCGGCTGGTTCCGAGCCAATCACACAGGTTGCACGGGTAACACAACACGCTCACCTCGGAAAAACACGGACGCAGTGCTTTACTCTGACAGAGCTTTCCCACTATCAGCGTGCGAAGCCGTGAAATTACACACAATGAGTAAGACAAAAAAAAGCAAAATAATGTCTAGATATTTTGCTCTTGTGAAATAGTCGATCAAATTCGTGTTAAACATTTAACCTTTGCACTCAACTAATAGATGCGTTGCATTTATTTATTTATTTTTTAAATGGGATCACCAGAGAGCGTATTTAACAATGGGTGATATATAATTATTCTATTTATCCTTAATCTGTTTAGAGTAATCCAGAACAATAAAATATAGAAAAGCCACACTGGGATCATTACTGCTGTTCTCCTAATTGTTCAACAGCCCAACTCCAGAGTATTGTATAGACATCGGTAGCGTATGCATGCCGAACCATTACTTTCTTTTTTTTTATTTTCCTATGTTTCTGTAATCTAATTATAGAGGGGAGAGGGGGTGCTTTCTTTGCCATAGTTTAAACAGTTCTTTATGACCATTTGAATCCTTCTGCGGCTCTGGCGTCTGCTCCCACCCTCCGAAAAAAAAAACTTCTCTAAATACTACCGGGTGCTGATCACGCAGCTCAAGACATAACGTTAACGGAGGAACGAGCAGACTGCTTAATTACAGAAAGCCCCGTGAAGAACACAGCGCCTTCCGCCCAGTTCGCTCAAAAGGCAGTTTCTGTTATTTCGCTCTGTGCCAGACGAGTGATTTCTCTATTTTGTTTTACAAGCACAACCAAAGGAAGTAAATGCCTGCTTACCGCAAAATAGATAAAAGGAAACACTGCCCAGCAGTGCTGGGTGAAAGAAACTAGAAATATCTTAGAAGAAAGTGGCACATTTTAGAGCGGAACGTAGACGGTATCTGTTGAATTTACTCAAATCCACATCCGGGAAGCACTGAACTAAAATAAACTTTAGTGGAATGACACAATAATTATATATTAAAGGAATATAATGGAAAATATTCAGCTTTCCAACAGACTTCTGTAAGTGTCTTGCTGCTTACATCAAAGCAATTGTGAAGAAAATAAACAATTAGCCATGGACTGGGAATATGTTCATAAATAATGGATTTCTTTTCTCTCTTAGAAAATAAGTTCTGCAATGAGTAACCTTATATAGATCTAAAAGTTTCACGCTGGGAATTGACATACAAGATATTAGCCTTTCCCCCACAGGCGACCGCGAAGGCAGGAAAAAAACCAGTGACATTTGTGAATAACCAAACAGCCATTGAAAGGTTCATTGGCGGCCTGAGAAGTCGTGATATAATTGAGAAAGGAAGAAAACTGCATAGAAAAAGACGATGAATAAAAAGAGAAATTAAGTCAGATTTTTTTATTAAAAATTCTTTGTTTTATGTGTATTCTGTTTTCCCACTGCTTCAAGTTTCAGAGAGACTTTTCTTCATCTCCAGGATTCATCAAAGCAATATTTCGATTCATAACGCATTTTCAAATAAAGACCAACCCCCCCCCCCCCCCCCATCCAATCTCCAAATGCACACACAAAACAAATGCCACACACACACCTCAGAGCTACATGTACAGCAGGTTGTCATAGCGTTCAATGGGGGGGGGGGGGGGAAGAGAGCAAAGGAAAAAAGTTTCTCGGCTGTCCATCACTGAGCTATCAGAGTGTTATCTGTGCCAGACGCCCACCATCCTCAGCAGCGATACTGAGACAGCATCCAGGACCTCAGGACGCCGCGGGAAACACAGCAGGACACCAAAAGAGGTGTGACAACGTCACTGGAAACAGCAGACACGGAACACTGAACACACATGTGTGCACTTACACGCACACGCACACACAAACACAAACACACAGTACACCCACAGACACATTGTGAAGGGACACATAACGACAAACACTTGCGCCATCTGATATCGCGAAACAGTTCCGCCTCCACTAAAACACACACTAGAGTCTCATTTGTGCATCATCTATGTATGAACATTAATTTTAAAAGTTGCGTCCATCAACGCCCACGCTTGTCCCTGCGTCCTTTACGTTGGCACTGACACATCCACGAGACGGAAGCGAAGACTCGAAGGTTTTTGAAAGCTAGCACAGAGAAGCTGAATGAAGAAAATTGCTGTGGCAGAGGCAGCGATACACTCAGAAGCCACTAAATACATCCGCGCTTTTTATTCTTTGTGATTGTAGTCATGTCTTGTTTGATCTATGGCTACACTGCCCCCTACAGTTTCCGTACCAACAATATTATATCGTACATAAGTACTAATTAAAAACAATGCTTCTAAACTACTGCATGTCAAAGCTGAGATGTTTTTTCATGCTACTAGATAATTCTTAGCTGAGCTCATGGCAGGAGAGAAAAAGAGAGGTAGGTTGTTTAAAATATTATTTGACTTTAATATATTAGGTCAGACAAACTCTTACAAAGCTAAAATGAAGTGAAGGAGATGGAGTGGAGAGACTTTGCTCATCCCGCCAGTGTTGCCACCACAAGAAGAAGAAGGGGGGCAGAAAAACAGACAGCGAGTCCAAAAATCACTTGGAAGAAAACAGCTACTTCATTTTGTTCAATATTTGGAAGACTTGGTGACTGTCTGCTCAAATATTGCCCCATGGCTGTTGGACTTGAGAGAAGGAACAGAGTGGCAGTGAGACCGACAGTGAGATCTCTGTCAGTAGCCAACACTCTGTTTATCCGTCTGTCTGTCTGTCTGTTTATCTGACTGTCAAATTATCCCTCTCAGCAAACAGCTCGCCGTGAGCCCAATGTAAATGACGCCGTCAACGGCGGCCACGTGAGCCAGCTGGTCGGGCTCCCTGTCGGTCAGGTGAGCCCGTCCCGTTGGCCCCGTTCAAAGGAAACATGCTCGGCTGCAGTTGAAGTGGTGAAACGATTCTGTGAACAAACTTTGGGCTATTTTTGAGATGTGGTTTTTGGCAAGCTATTTGAATTGCATATTAGGTGGTAAATTTTCATTGCTCTTACTGTACTATATGTAAGTAATATATCTATATATTGTTAATACAGTATAACAAGTATGTGCAAGCCACCGACAAATGACTATACACTAAAATTAAGGTTTGTGTGTGTGCTCCAAGTGTGTAGGTTGATGTGTGTGTGTGTGTGTGTGTGTTCCTTCTTCTCAATGCTTGGTTTCACCTGAACATTATGGGCCTGTTCGCCTGCCATTTTCCCTCAAGCCACAGTATATATAACACATTACACAGGTTAGCCTGGTGATTGACAGAAGCTTTCATTAAAATCAGATCATCCCAGATGAAAATATCCTCTGTTGAAAATCTGGATTCCATGCGGATTATACAGTAAATACACAGCACAGAGGCATAAACAGGCACGTATCAGTGCGTCGATTCATCGTTGTCAAAACGATCTCTCTATACATAAAAAAAATGCCTACCTTTCGACAAATGGTTTCAATGCACGGGCATGCCAAATCAATCCTGGATGTCTTTGTGAGGGATTGACATGAATTTAAATCACAGGTCAGATTAAAGGAAAATAATATGGCGTTGCTTTCTCCCCGCCTCCTTGGAGTGTGTAAAAAGATGCGCTTTCCTAGCAAGACACTTGTCCTGCTCAGCAAAGCCACTCGAGGTCGAGACGTTCATGAGAGAAAGCAAATATTGCGAAGCCGTCCCTGCTTGGTACTGCGGGTTTTATTCATAGGTCTTTAAAAACATCTAAAGTTCGTAAATGAGTTTCAAAAAGCGGCTGCGACTCACTTGAATGATTCACAATGCTGCTACATCCAACTGAGATGATAGCTGAACAATAACTTTGGGAACTGCGGTTTGAACAGCACAAAGGGCGCCATTGTGTTCATTAAAATACACACTTGTCACAAAGACAAAAAGTTCCGCTGGAAACGCTCTCATGGAAGGGACTATCAACTTCTCCTGTCTTTGTCGAGTTATGTGACAACGGTGGAAGGCGGCACGTCATCTTCATTCTAGTAGGGAACCGAGAGCGGTCTGAACGACTCCGTTGGACGCCGGGCACAGAGTTGTTCAGAACAAAGTTGAAAGGTGAGGGCAAATCATTGCAGGAGACAGCCCTTCGCCTCAGGCCTGAGAACTGATGCCACCCAGAACGTCAACGTGCTGAAAAAGAGCGGCGAGCGGCCGGCGTCTGAACCACTTCACAGGAAGGAGCAGGATGTTTGGACACAGCGCCGTATTTCACAAACACCGCCGGAGTCTAAATCCTCCCAACGCCACCATGTCAAGGCCGACCTGCACTATTGGCCCAGACAAAATATATGGATGTCTGTGTGCTGGACTCCGTACATATCTGTGTACATCAACAGACCTCTATTTACCAGTGAGACTAACTGCAGGGCTTGTCTGTCAATGTCTGTGTACGACTTTGTGCGATTACGTGTCTTGATGTGTACATATATGAATGAAATCGAAATCCGGCTCCGTATGTGTCGCCATGCCCACGCTCCTGTGTGGATGTGTGCTTGCATACGTTTATTTTGCGTGCATATGATGAAGGAGGAGGAAAGGTGGCGTGTGGAAAACGAGCCTCGCTCTGAGCTGCTGCAAGTCTGAACCTGTGCGGCTGCCAAAGAAAACTGTGGTCGGAAGAGTCTGCTAATAGAGCATGAGGCATGTCACCTGAAACTAGAATCATCTGAAACCCAGAAACCACAGTAGGCAGGCATCTCCGTGGTCCCCCCCTCCCCCATTAAAGGGCACTGGGTGCCTGCCTCTCTCCTCCCGTGGTCCTCCCATTAGCTGGGCCTCTTCCGTTCGCGTGCTCAGCTGCACCATGGGACATCTCGTCGTGTTAGATGCGCTATTATCGCCCGTTCCAGCGTCTGAGCTCACCTTACCACAAGCTTCCCCAGGAGGAGCCATCACGCCGACGATGAGTCCCGGCGTGACACCTTTTGCTTTACGCAAGCGATCCCACAATTAGACGTTTGTCCTTCCACACATATGTCTCTTAATGTGCGTGTCTGCTGTAGCCAGGCCGATGTTAAATCAGACGTGGGTCTGTAAGACACAACGCAGTCTTTGTGCGAAGGTCAGGTATCGACATCGAGGGACTGAAACGTACCTATTTATACACACGGTCTCATGAATTTCCCGGCTGTCCGGCTTCTTTCTTTTGGATTTGTTAGTTCAATCATGCTACCCATGCAGACTTTTAATTTGGCACTTTTCTCATTGGAATCTAATCACTCAGATGAAGAGCACACACTATTTCAATGTCACCTGCGGGGTGTGAACTCGAAGCCTGCAGTGACTTTTATTCACCCTTTAGGAAGATGGCTGCCGGACTTCAAAGACTGTTCTTCATGCATTGCCATGGACTGAGAACCTCCCAAGTTCCCATAGTTTTGACAAATGAAATTGCCAGTGTTTTCCCTCCTATCAACACAAAGGACTCGCACCTTTTCCTGGCAAAACTTCTTAGAGGAAAGAATGCACACATCTCATCTCAGCACAGGTGCAGTAGAATGTACCCCCCCCGCGCAAGAGCAGCAATTTGGTGACAGGCAGTGGGTGGCGTGGAAGACGAATTGTGTCAATGGCGGCCATTAAAAAGGACCACACACTCTCCAGTCAGTGGCGAGGCATGATGGATGATTATCTCAAGGTGTGACAGGTGCTACAGTGGTGGGGGAGCTCCCGCCATCCTTCCCTTCCTGCACCCCTCTCTGTCTTTCCCTGCCTCTCTCAGCGTATCTTGGTCGATGCTCTAACACCCCACTAACATGACTCTATTGACACACTCCAGATAGCGTCTGGTGGCTAATGAGTATCTGAGTGCCTCCCTCTCTTTCTGTCTCCCTCTCTTTTCTTTCTTTCTCTGCTCCTCATCTCCCTGTTATCCTCTTTTCAGTGTCAGAGCAGTGCAGTCTGTCTGCCTTCTCACACACAAAGCCATTAGAGCTCGACTTGTCACACACACACACACTTAAAGGTTTTCATTTAAAAAATCCATTTACATTGGGAAAAAATGACATAATTCTCATGTATTCTTAATGTACTGCAGTAGCATATATCTAATTAAGTTCTTTAGACTGAAAGCATCTTTTCATATATTCACATGATCACAGATTGTGATCTTCTTATTCTGCTTATGCCAGAATATCTTATGTATAATGACTAATAACTAATAACGAGAGGGATGAATAGTTTCCAACACTTAATGGCGCTAATTATTTGCATAATGGGAGATGATGTCTGAGCATTAATACTCATAAAATCGTAATTGTCTCAGGTAAATTTTCACGTTTTAATTTGAAGCACAGCTTATT
Organism: Brachionichthys hirsutus; assembly: GCF_040956055.1. Lineage (NCBI taxonomy): Eukaryota > Metazoa > Chordata > Actinopteri > Lophiiformes > Brachionichthyidae > Brachionichthys > Brachionichthys hirsutus. The sequence goes on along the minus strand of NC_090900.1, from coordinate 2,943,946 downwards.
GGTTCACATAAATCTACTGCTTATGCTTTGGTGATTGGTTCGGCTTCCGATCATTGGATGAGACAAGTGTATCATATATAAGTTGTTTGGATCCACACAAAATTGGACCCACTCATCGGCACCGAGTCCTTAACTATGCCTGATTATATCCACTACGATCCGTGTTATTCCCTAAGAAATGAAAGCACCTGTTGAAAAATGCTTGAATGTTTTACTGAAAATGAAAGAAAATCCTATTCCTTGATCTGGATCCGCACCAAATTGTTGGTCTATTCTGGCCCAAGTTCCAACTTCCCACCAAAGTTTCAAGGACATTTGTGGTGTCATTTTTGTGTAGTCTTACTTTAATCCAGCAAACAAGGACATTAACACACTTTAGAGTCAGTTATTTTTAATTTTTAATCCAAAATGCGATTTCAAGATCTATTATCTGAATTCTAGTTCCACATTCCTTGAAGTAATTCATATTGCTCTGAGAACCACTCAGCCCCGAGCGTCGACTGGAAGGTATCCATCTCTCCAAGGTTGCCAACAGCGGACTCGCAGTCTACGGCCATGTGGCGGCGAGCCTCGCTCGTTTGCTTTGCCAATGATCGAGACACTTTCTCCTCACTTGGTGAAAGAGCTGCAAATCGTGCCATTTGTGTTACACTGCTGAGCATCTAACCTCACACCTTCAGCTTGAACAGCAGAGGTCCGGAGAAATCTCAACCGGTCAAAGAGAACATTGCCAGGACAATGTTAGCATCTTGCTGAACTTCTTGCTTGTGCAATCGGAGCCAAGGAAGAAGAAACTGAACTGGAGCTATTTTAGCTTCAAGGTTAGGTTAGGCTCCAGGTCTTTTTTTTTTTTTGCAAATCAGGATGCCTTGATGTACACTGTGATGTGTTTATGTTTGACAAAAGAAATCCCTGTTGTTTAACATATAGTTAATCTGGTTCTACCAGCGAGTAACGAGAAACACATGTTCGTTCAGCAAATGTTATACCTTTAATTCTTAATGCACAAACTGCCCTGCGAGCAGCCGTGGATGCAGCATGTCACGACATCACAGCAGTCACGCAGAGGGTGGATTCGCCACTCCAGGAGATTATTTCCTTGCTGGATTGCAAGGGATGAAAATATGTGTTCTGACCTTTTTCTGAGAGAATAAACTGTCATAATGAAAACATGACAAAGCCCTTTGACTCTCTCGTTCATAGACGATGGTGTCAAGACTTCTCATTTTGATGACACTGGCAGTTTCATGGACATGAAGATGTGCCTTTGAGGCCAAGGTTTCTCATTGTTGATATTTAATGACATGTTAAACAAGAGTGTTCTTTAGTTTTTGTCAATCTCAACTTTAAAGTTGCGCCAAAATATAAATATAAATCAAACCTCTAATTATACAGCAGAAAGAATGAATTAATTGCAATGCCCTATTTTGAAAAAAAAAAAAACTAAATGCAGAAATATGAAAACAGCCAATTAACATAAAGAAAAGACCAAAAATAACACAAATAAATACAATACATTCATTAGTCGATGTTGAATAATGGCTTTTAAGAAAAAGAAAGTGTTAATCCCCAGGCAATAAGATCCTTCTGATACCTTCATTAAAGCCTTCTTCCCTGCACTGTATGCTAATGAGATGTCTTAGTCATATTATTGTTATTTGGAAAGAACATATTTCAATTTCCATCTCTGAAATATTATGAGGAAAAAATATGAGAGCTTCATGACTGTGGCCTGTCTTTAATGCCACAGACAGACAGACAGATAGATAGATAGATAGATTTTGCTTTGATGTGATGTAATGGAGACTACTCTGAGGCTACTTGCTAGCTGGATTCAAGCTACGAGGACAGACTGTGAAATAAGCAAGCATCCCACTCCCCACCCGACCCTTCCCTCTGGGCTGATGGTATCTAGCCCCCGCTATATCAATTTCACTGTTACTGCCCAAATTTCCAGGCTCTGTGAAATGGTCCAAATAGCGTTACAAATGGTGAGAGATAAAAGGGTTAAACTAATTGCAGTTAGATAGTAATAAAACCGATTCTTTTTATTCTATGTCTGCTATGCCATACTGCCTGCGCTGCACCCCCAATAATACCCGGGCTGATTAAACTTTTTTCCCCCTCATATGTTTCATAATTAAATGAAACACAGCCCTATAAGACGCACCGACTTTGCCTATCTCAGAAGGCAGAGGATTGGACATGCTAATTTTGAATTATCACACTTACAGTAGCACCATATACTCAGATACAGGCCCACATCTATCTCCTATTCTCTCGTTAACAAATGCTATTGTGTTCTTGGGTTTTGAAATCAATGCCACTGACAAAGCGTGGCCAATATATTTCTTTTAAAAGGATATGCTGGCACGGCTTTGATTTTTCCTGGGTTCAGACGCTTCTGCTAGCGCTTTATCCCCGGTCTTTTATTTAAGTAGTCAGTCAAATGTCACAGACAATCTTGGAAATGATAGCTGTCATCAAAGCTTGCTCGTCACTGATTCAGATTTAGACTACAAAGTAAGGGAGCAGATGGGGCAAGCTGTATGGCTTACAGCCCATAATATACTTGCAACTCTGCTCACGTTGCAGAAACAGCTATTAGTATGGGTTCACAGTGACTTTACGGCACTCTTTATGTAAATTATTATGCAATTTGTAATTGCCAAACGCTTGTGAAGGCAAACATTTTGTTTGTACTACATTTAAAAAAAATAAAACGAGCATCTATTTTATTTATGAGCGCATGTGAGTGACAGGACCAGTAGGTCTATGGGCAAACAAAGGCTTAGCACCCGGCGCCTCACACTGTGCCAGTTCTGTCAGTGTTTATGTAATGCTGGGCAAAAATCCATTATGTCAAAACTCATTTCCTCCGCAAGAAAACTAAACAGGACCCATCGAAAGACGGAAGAGAAAATGGTGAATATTGCACTTTGAAAAATTGATTCAGCTTTCCAGACCTCCAGTGAGTAATGAGCTTGAGGGGGACGCGGCTGGGCGCTGTTTAGATAGCGTACAGGTAGTACGCCCTGTCTGTGCATTAACGCTGGTGAGAGCGAAATGTGGGGAAAATATCACGTCTGACCACTGAATTATCAACGGAAAAGGCTATGTCCATGTACTTGGTCTTTTGACGTATTCTAACGTTCGTCTTAATATTACATTTTATGATTCTCCTTTTTGGGGTCCAATCACAGTGTTATAGCTGGACCTCCTTTTGTTCTGAAATTCGATGGTGTTGAACGCTCCTTCAACTCTTCAGTCCACACAACAAAGTGAGCTGAAACACTCCAAACATTCCAGAAACTTACCCACCTCAAATAAACTTTTCGTTAGTTCCCCCCAAACAGAACTAATGACCTTGAAAGGAGAGCAAATTAGCAAACATACAGAGCCATCTGTGTGCCCCCCTGCAGGCAGGCGAATTACTCGGTCTTTGACAAGGTAGTGTAATGAAGCTCGTACATTTTACATGCAAATCTCCTAATCTTACTCCTCTCGCTGCCAATGCCTCTGCCAAATAAATATATAAAACCCAATTATGATTTAATTATTAGAAATCTAGCGTTCCGTGGAATTGCTACTTTGGCTAGGTCGGATGTGGAACTTGGGCGTATTAGTTGCACCGTTAAACCACTATGCGGCTTCACAGTGGAACCTCTGCAGCTCTTCAAACGGGGCCCCCCCAGGCGGCACAGGAGGCGTCCCGCGGTCTCAGAGCGACACAAACGCACCGGCCTTACAGTGAAGGCAAGGCAAACCGCTGGGATGCTGCTGTCACTCTTCACTGTCCCGCTCTTCTTCGTTTTACTGCAGATGCACAAAGGATATTTGAAGTCACACTCAGTACCGTGATCTCCAGTGAGCTCTTGTTCTGCATCATCCTGTGTGTGTGTGTGTGTGTGTTTGTGTGTGTGCGTCTGCCCTCTCATTCTCTGTCAGGATGAAGAAAGCAGACATGCTTCATTAGCCTCTCAATGGCAAGGTGTTATTAAGAGCAGCCAGAATGCCGGCGACACAGCGTTTTGCTTCTCGCCGTACGGCACAGGAGGAAAATAGATTAGCAGTTTCACGCGTGGCAATCTAAAAACTTTAAACCGGGAGTCGCTCCCTTTAAGCGAAGTCCGGTTCAGACAGCCTATTTTGATCTGCTTGACTCATTCATTCAATCACAAGCGAGATAAGCAGCTCCCCCTATACATCTCTCATCACATTTCACCTCCATGCGTCAATAAGTCAGTGACTTCCAGTTGATTCAACTGATGGCATAAATGTGACTCAGATAAGCCGCATGTTCAATACGCACGGATCATACGTGCACACAGGTGCTGATTGTTTGCAGTATAGTTGGCGTTTTGACACTTGGACGCATAGTATGCCCTAGTTTTGCACACCACACTGTCGGAAACGCACACCAAGTTTATCCTAGTCTGTTCTCTGGAAATCATCCACTAAGTGCCCTGGATCTGCTGCTCCTGCCTCCCCACTGATAGGAGGCCACACAAGCTTAGCACCTCTGAGTCGGCCTCTGCCATGCCAGTCAAGAGCGTAACCAAACAAGGACATGCCTTTGTACCCCTAGTCCCCCCCGTCCCATCCCGTCCTCCACCCTGCTCCGTGGACCCTCGACCCCGCAGCCTAAATGACTGGATTTCCCTCAAGGCGGCTTGGAGGTGATGACGGCCCTCGAACAAAGTAGAAACCACGAACGGAGGAATAACTTGACTGCAGGAAAGCACACGGCTGTCTCCGTTTGAAATCTTTAGTTTGTTTCGCTGTCGAATGCATAAAATTCTGACACTGGAAGTCGGGATTCTTTTCTGTCACGCAATATAAGCTTCGTGTTTAGAACGGCTCATCGTGCCGTTCCTGATATCCGGCACTGTCTCCTGTGGTAAACAGCATGCAGAACAGTAAGACAAAGACTCACTCGCTTCCCCTTCCTTTTGTCTGGATCTGGAATTTTCTACCTCTTTGACAGTTTCTGTCATTCCCGGTTAGCTTCCTCGTCTTTGTGTTTTCCTCTTTACCTCACACTAGGTGTCTAACCTGCCTCTACCTTCTCCCTTTCCGTCTGCTCCCTCCTTCCTTTTCCCTCCGTCTCAGGCAAGGAAGGGATCCAGTGACTGATATGGTGTGATTTTCCCGGGACTGTGGGGATCTCAGTGCAGCTATCAGGGCCTTTCAATCTCTCGGCTGCGGAGGGCGATAGCGGGATCCTAATGGGCCTGTTCTATCAGCGAGCGACTGGTCCCTGCTCTGGAAGACGACAAGGGGAAAGAGCCATACAGAGAAAGAGAGGGAGCGTGTGAGACTCGTCATTCTGACGCCTTCATCTGATAGCGTTGAAGAGGTCCCCGTCAAATGATGCAGCACAGGCTCCTGTCTTTCTTTCTCTGTTTTTTCTTTTCTTTCAGAGCTTCCTTTTCTATTTGCCCCCCCCACCCCCCCTTTCGGATGATTATTTTGCATTTCTGTTCTCTTGCATTCACAGATTAGTTTCTAAACGCTGTTCAAACTGAACTCAAAGCGCTTCATCGGGACACTTTTCCCTATTTTAAGTGCAAAGCTTTAAATCTTAAATTTGACAAATATGCTATCTGTTTCCCCTCAACAGCACAGAGACAGCTACTTATCCCCACCATAAACACCTTCCGCCCACTCGTTCTGTTCTCACTTTGCAGCAATTATTAGCAGCTAATAGATTTGCAGTGTTGCCATTGGGTGATCCAATTACCAGGATCTCCATTAGCAATTAACTTCTAGCTAAAAATAACAATAATGCCAATTACATGCACACTTAATCACATAATCAGCATATTCTGTCACTACACAGTTATTGTGATTACCTCTATGTTTCATGAATTGCCTTGCTGGAGGGACGGGAGCACACATCAATGGCAAATTTTGATTACATGAGAATTACAAATGCATCATCGTACGCTAGGATAATGAGTGGGCCAGAGAGGCCATTCTCTGGTTCCTAAATTGATTTCTGTGGCTGACAAAGGAAGACGGGGTTTTGGTCTTTTGTAAGTGGATGGACTGTAAATTAATTGTGAGCACTAAGCTGACAAATGTTCACTGACAATCAATAATTATTTGTATATTTCTCTGATTTTGGGTTAGCTACTCACAGTCCCAGTCTGTTCATAAGACGCTCCTTTATTCATGCCAAATTTCGGGATACAAGCTGGTTCAAAAAATAGCTTCCAAAATTTAGACGGAAAGTTGAAACTCCAGTTGTGAGGGAGGCGAGTGGCTGTTCTCCCGCTGTTTATAACATGAAAAGGCTGAGGCTTAGCTTGTATTTACTTCACAGTGCACAGTAGCCAACGTGCAGCCGTTAACAAATGCTTCAGCAGAAAATGAAATGTTGAGTCTAAACAAGGATAAAGTTCGTGTCTGCAACGGTGGTTTTAAAAGCGGCGCTTGCAGGGACCTCCAGAGGCTCCCCGGCAAATAAGGAATATATTATCCCTGTAATTCCATCCCTAAATCATAGCAGAATGCATGACTATTGTGGTCATGAGGTACAGTTCCTCGAGTAAAACATCTGAAGGCGGACTTCGTATCAGATCGAAGACCTAGGACGAAATCTTACCTAATGTGGGTTTGTGGTCATATTTGAGTTTAAGGGCCCCTGACATTAAGAAATTGGTCACCAACATGGAGGATTGGCAAAATCTGGATTTTTCATTTTCAGATTTTCCCAACATTTGTTATTTTTTGCCTGTCATCAAAAATCTAATTTCTTATAATGCAATTAAACCCGAGTGTTTACAATGACTCATTTCAGTGCATGATGTGGTCATAAATTATAGTTTGGGTCCACACTGGTAGAAGTTTCTGGTCTTAAAGTTTCCCATTTTATTTCTTCTTTTAACAGGATATACTTGTATTACTAATATAGATCAGAACGGGACTTCTCCCTATACCCATTTATCATCACTGTGCATTCTGACCAGCACGGGGGCCTGATAATGGAGCAAATCATGAGAGGATGGAGGACGGAACGCTGGCGGTCGGCCCAAGAGGACTGCATGGTCCAAGTACGATGCTCTGAATAGCCGGTTGGGAAATGCACCCAGATACCCCGAACTGTTCTGGTGAGCTTGATACCCTTTGTGCCATTTGTGTGAAATAATGCTTTGGGCCTACTTGCCCCCCCACTCACTGGCTACCATACCCAAAGGGGACTTGCCGTCTTAATGCCTTTTATAGCATCGGATTGCGATTCTCCCAACACGGAGAAGCCCATTGGCTGTTTGTGCTTGTGATGTGGCGCTGGGTGGTGTTCTGGCCATATGTATAAATGTTGCTCCTTGATGTGTGCAACGACAGAATCTCTCTCCGCATTGCAAGCGGACACGCGAGCCCCCTCAAGGGGGTTTCTGGGAGTCCTTATGTGCGTCCCGCAGACGGTGTCTGGTGTCGATGCAGCAATGGCCAACAGGTGTGTTCTATTGTTAGCGCTCGCTACAATGGAGGGAGAATAGCGCACAGCCATGCACGGCCACAAGCATTTGTGAAAATTAGTGTCTGAGTGCACGCTAACCAAAATCACATCCTCTGTTTTTCTCATGAAAGACGTGTGAGCAGCACACACACACACACCATGTCTGTCGCTGTTTTGGCCTGTTACTCATCCCTGCTCCGGGATCAAAAGAAACACAACCAGGACAAAACATTCCGGCTTTTAAGGTGGGCTTTTGATTTTGAAGATTTTAGCTTCAGACATGTGTATATGAAAAAGACGAGCTTTGGAGAGATCGGCATTGGGAATGTGCACCGTCGGCTTTTGAAATGTGGAGCTATGGGGAAAAGCATTCCTGGGTGGCAGGGCTTGAATTCCTCCACCCAGATCTGCATGCAACCGCAGCGGTCAGACGGTTGCATCTGTCCTAGAGGTCAAACTGTTTGTAGGGCATATACATATTTTATGTACATATAAAATGAAAGACTATGCAGACAGATGGATTTATTCTTCAAAAAAAGAAGCTCTGAATGTGTGCATGTTAACCTTCAACATTCAAATCCTGTTTGCTTTTTTATGTGTTATTACTATCCTATTACTCAAAGACACTGGCTTTTATTTGAATATGTGTGTGTGTGTGTGTGTGTGTGTCTTTTTTTTCTTTCTTTTTTTTTGCAATGTGAAAAGTATGCTTTGTTCATGCACCATTGGAGCCACTGGATGGTTTTTTGTTTTGTTTTTTTTTGTAAGGACCAAATAGCGAACCAGGTCAGGAAAGTTGGTTGTGAGAACAAGGAAGCAAAAGCTCTTGACTGAAAGCCGGGATGAAAGAAAAATAACAGGCAGAGTCGGGCCACTGTATTGGTGGCGGTGAGATGGTGTGATGTGCTGGCACCGTCCGGACATAAAGAGCAGGAGAGAAAAGCTGTGCCTGAACAAGCCAGCCGGTTTTACTGGAAATAGCAATGGAGCTGTGGAAGTCGTCCTCTCTGGTCCAGTCAGCTTTCCGCTCTCTCTTTCCCTCTCTCTCTCTCGCTCTCCTTCTCTCAGTGGCATGTGCTTTCTGCCTGGGACACACTCCATCATTCAAAGGCTAGTTTATTAATAGGCCCTGAGCAAACACAGTCAAGTCTAAAAGTTTCCAAAGAGCGATGCCACTGGCTTGAATCTCATAATGGGATAATAACATATATGGATTATTCTACATCCTCCTTATTTATCTGTAATAACATTAGATGCAGCTAAGAGATGTCACTCATTATGAATGGCAGCACTTCATGGCTTGTCAATGGGAGAATGTTTGGTTTGATTTGATGCAAGAAATGGGAAACTGAGCACGGAGTGTGTGTGGTGATTGAATTTCTGATGCTCTGCCAACCTGAAAACAATTCAAGAATTTGGTAACGACTCCTCTGAGGGTAGCAGTTGTCTTGTTTTGTAGCTCTCAACCGCCTCATCCATCCACTCTGAAATCAGCGGTCCCATCCAAAACAACCTCTGAAAGAATGAAAATTAGAATTCCCATTTGCTAGAAAACAACGACTTTGATTCAGCTCACTGAATTTGAGTTTTCCCTTGTAAATAACGAGTAATTCTCATCCCAAACGTAAACCTTTTCGTGCGCTCACGTCATGCTGCGTGCACAACCCTACGAAGCATTAGCAGCCATTTGGCCCGCATCATTTAAAAGCCGAAGCCATTCATCGTCATGCATTATTATAAGATATGAATGAAAAACGACTTCTTGTCTGGGATGAAAGCACTGAATGTGCTTATTGCCTGGAGTAGAAGGAAAGGTGTATTTTGCAGCTGCTTTTCATTACATAATTGAAGTTGTGTGATGTATAAATGTATAACGCATGATAAGACACAGTAGTTTTCATATTTCCCAGACAAGAAGATGTTTATCCATCTTCCTGTGTCGAACCCACATTCAAAAACGCACCAAACAACAAAGACGCCTTGTTTACGTCTGAAGACGACCGTACAGTTCTATCACATCCTTTGACCCTGATCATGATCTCTGCCACAGAATGAAGGCGGTAGGCCACGGCATCCTCAGTCACCACTGCACCGACTGCTGCCCCCAGCGACACAAACCCAAGGCAATCCCACGAGAGTTGGCTGGATGACGAAGCCAAAGAATGAAGCCCACAAGTCCCAGGGGAAGCCAGCCATCCCCAAGTGAGAACTGTTGGACTGACCCCCCCCCTGGGGGCTCTGATCATGGATCATCCTCTCGACGAATCCTTGGATCAAAAGGTCACGATCCAAACATCCACTTTAAAACCAACCCAGTCACTGGAATGCATGCCGGCACCGGCCCATTTCTGTAAACCATGGTTATTTTAAAACGTTTCTTTATGTTGCATTTCTGTTTTATTTTTGTGACATGGCTCGGCCTTAAAAATCTGCAAAGGCTTAGGCGCAAACTGTCAGCACAAACCCAGGCAGACGACTTCCACGTGTCCTGTTAAAAAAAAGAAAAGAAAAAGCAGATGCACAACAATTCAAATCTGTCCTTTAGCGTCTCAGTCAACCTGACAGAAGGTTATATTATATACATTCTTATATAAATGTAATCTGAAAGTAATGGCACACGTGCTGCTGATGCGACATGCTTGAAACACAAACTCTTTGCTGGAACATGCAGGTATTGTGGAGAGTGAGCTGCTAACAGGGCAACCAATGACAGTGATGGAAGGATTGTCATTTACATCACGAAAGCAATGCTGCGTCTCTCTTTACAGAATATTCCTCTTTGACATTAAAGTCCTGGACATCGAACCGGAGGCCACATTTTCCGCTTGGTTTTAGATTTTCAGACATATTCAGCTGCCGTAACCTGCAATTAGTGCCGTCACATGATCTTGAAAGGGATCGGAGTAACGATACTATCCCAACAACTTTAAAAGTTAGTTTTGGCGAGGTTGCGTTGTAGCTTGTGGTCAGCAGTCAGGTTGCAGACATGGCGGGTTATTAATTTAAATATACATACGATCCGAACCATTCTGATGTTCATTCATAGTGAAGAATGTCTTTATTATCACAATGTGTCTGTCTCGTTCACGGAGGGTTTTCCATCTGAGGAGCATAATGAGACCCCGGCTTGTTTAAATGGAACATATGTATGTCTATATTAAACTCGTCAGGAAATTTGAAGGGTAGCTAAGTGAGCTTTGAGTCGAGAGTTTATTGTCGACAGCAGGCCAGCAAACGCAAATGAGGTTTTGCTTCTTCTTTTTTTTTCTGAAATGGGCCAAGAAGCTCTGCCGATGTCTGCCCACAGGAATCGGGCCTTGTATGCCGGCCCCTCTCATGTGGTCCGCCACCGCAACCTCATGCATTCCAGAGCACACAAACATGTTGGCCAAACAAGACTCATCAATCCAGATGATTCCAGAGGCCGGCTCTTAAAGCGCCACGCTGTTTTTCACTTGTTCCCTTTTCACCAAACCACCTGCCACCGGGCCAATATGGCTCTCATTAAAATGACATGGCACCGCATTGCTTTACGCCACGCTTCATTATTTTCCGGTAAAAGCTCAGCTTGATCGAGCTATAATTTTTGGTTTTAAACAAATTCAAAACAAACCCTGCATCCAGAGAGTTGGGAATAATTTGTTTTTAACTTAATTATGTCAAATTTGTCTTTTGTTTCCGATCAATGCAGCGAAACGTCATCTCAGGCAATGTCACAACAATTACAGTGTGAGTGCAGATAGTAGTTTGCACCACGACTCATAGAGATGTGTCAACAGTGATGCTGATCAAGGTTGGTGGATGGGGTCAGCCTTCTTCTATCAGCGTGTGTTCGGAATCCTGTGATGACTCTCACATCAGGGTGCCTGAGCTTCAGCAGTCCTATTCTGCTATTCAATTTAATATCTAATCAATGAGGGGCCTGGAGGACAACCGGCTGAGTTCAAATGAAGGATCCTAATTCAATCCGACAATCATTTTCACTGGTGCTGCTTCGAATGGCATTAGCGACTTCGCCGTGATAACAGTTGCCATGACAGCATGAGCAATGCTCGTTAATGACCTGGCTGGTGGAAATGTTCTCCACCATATTTCTTTTTTTCTTCCTTCAAGTTCCCCCCCCCCCCCCCCCCCCCCCCCGTTTCCTTTAAGCACTTTTGTTCTGTTAGACAGCATGCGACGCCTTCCCGTCACACCATCACCTCGCAATATAGTAGGATCAGGAAAGCATATGGACAATTTATTTGCATAATCATCTTATATTAATTCTAAATTTCTGGTGTGAAAATGAGAACATGTGAAAACATCAGGTATTATTTCCTTAATTTGAACAAGAGTTTGGAGACGGATTACGTCGCTGATTTAATCCAACGACGCATCAACGGGGCTCAACGGCATCCGTACGAAATCCATTACCGTGCTTCAAGTTGCAGAAGAAACATCTGTCGTGAGCAAAAACTGTGTTTTCACCGTCGTCTGGAGCAACATAATGAGGATGGTAAGCAAGGTTTAGAAGGACAAACACCTCCCCTTTAACTGGGGACAAACTTTTCCGGAGGGGACCCCGTCCATCTGTGATCACTGTCAACACGAGAGTGTCAGGAAGCAATGTCACATGTGACTGGTGGGTGACTTCCGGCGTTGAGGGCCAAGAAGGCAACCGCGACAGGCATTAAAGAACGAACAGCTGCACTCGCACACACACACACACAAACGTCCAACTCTTGTCACGCACAGAGATTCGTGCGAGCGATCCTGCTGCGAATCAAGTAAACTAGCCGAACTAAATAAGAGAAGCGTTAGAAAGAAAAACGTTATCCATTGTGGGGAAGTCTTTCAACGGGCATTTACATCTTCAGTGTAAGTAACATTGCGCTGACAGTAAAAAGCAATTACGTGTGCTGAAATAGGGAACTGAGAACGTCTGTCTCTGTCAGCATTTCACGACAACCCAACATTAGGAGAGCAAGCAGTGTGTTTTCAACAAAGCGCACTATACTGAGAGCACATGCACAATCTGCCAGACAAAGAAGACGTCGCGGTGACATCAGCGTGGGTTCGATTAATACGGGAAGCAGCAAATGTTTATTTGCCAAGCATTCATGATGTGGTTTATTAGATCTCATTCTTCGTCGGAACAGATACCCACTTGAAGATTACGTAAGGCAATAATCAACTTGGCATTAAAAAAAAATATATATATATATATATATATGATTTTGTGGAATCAAATGACTCCTGCTGCCTGACTGGATGCATAGTCGAGGAAGAAATGAAACACATTTTGGAGTTGGCTGACAGACTCCATTGGCCCAGAGGCTGTTTGACATGCCGTATTCCAGCAAATTAAGGTTAAGGCAAGGTAGATAGAATCTATCAGAACTCTGCCTCATCAGATGGAACAAGTAGCTGGAGGGCGTCCCTTGTCTCGGCCTTGTCGTCGTGCAATCGTATGCACACACACACGACGGAGACACATGCACGAGCTCACTTTGTGTGTGTGCATTTGTTTTCACAGATTCCATATGCAGGACATGCTACAAAACAGCAAGAGAAAATGCATCATGTTAATGTGTTATATCTACAGACTATAGCCCATCCTTGAACATGCAATGCCCACAAGCCCACCACGAAGCCTCGGATTGGGCCGAGCCAAACGTGACGTGTACAGGAATCGCAGTGTTTCGACAATCCTGTCTGGCAGCGATGCCAGGCAGACGGTCGGGACTGACAGGGGGTTTCCAACCCTCAAACCGTCCTGACACAGATAGAAAACCACACAGACTGACGAACAGATAGACATAACCCTCCGCCATCCCTCCCCACCAAGCTCTCCATCATGAGGAAGAACACACTTCCTCTTTCTGTGCAGGACTTGATGCCCATCCGTGCCCAGTGCGCCGCCACCATCCCGCAGAGATGAGCCACCGCTACCACCAACTGGAGGAAGTGATTTGTTTGGGTTTTACATGATGTGATTATCAAGACAAAAACCAACCTGTTAAATCTCTACTGTTGTTTTTTTTATGAAAAGCGGTGAATGACGAGTTTGAATTTTCAGTGACCTATTATATGTTATTTTTCAAGGGTATGAAGATTCTGTGCAACATGTTTTTTACTGGGGTTCACTAAAACGACGTTTGTTTGGATTCACATTTTTGCTCATTTGATGTCATGGTGGCGTAGTGGTTAGCGCGGCCGCCTCACTGTGAGAAGATGCTGGGTTCGAATCCCATTTGTGCGGAGTTGTATGTTCTTCCCGTGTCCGCCTGGCGTTTCTCCGGGTTCTCCGGTTTCCTCCAAAAACATGCAATACTCTAAATTGTCCGTAGTGTAAAATGTAATCCCTGTTTAAATTTCATTCAATTACTAATCTTTCTTGATTGTCTTTTTCTGAAAGTTCAGACACTTATCAGCTCCGTGTCCATGTTGGACACGGGGAGACACGCACTTATGCCATGTCGGCTAATAAAACCATGAACCTTCTCTTACCGAGTCGAGGAGGTGGAGGTGTAAGTTTAAGAAAAGGTATTCTAAAAGAACTTCGTCCCTCCTGACTGTCTGTGTTTAAGAGAGTAAATTAAATATTGGGGGCCACGACAGGAGCAGCGCACTCAGTTAATTATGTCTAATAAATCCTGGTCCAAGTTGCCCTCCAGGGGTGGAAACGGCTGCTGGAGGACACAGGATCCAAAGTGGCTCTTTGCTATTTGTTATTCTACATTTAACAGATATACGCACACTGACTTGTCATCCCTCATCCAGTCGGGGAAGGGAAGTGAAGAGAAGAGAGGACTTCAAAACGAGCAGTCGGGCATGAGCTTCTGTTTGTCTCGTTGTAGCCTGAGGGGTAACACAGAAATCAGTATCCGGCAAAACGCTCTGCGATTTGCCATGTATTCTGTTTTAGCACGATTGCACGCCTGATTTGATTGTCGTATTCCATTTGAGATTGTGAGCACATCGGTCCGTGGATGTGAGGCCGCATGTGAGGCCGCATGAAGGTTTCTGCTGAGTTCCACAGTGTAAAAAGTACTTTACACTATGAATGTATTTTTTTGTGTAACATTGATTCATCACAAGCTCCTTGGAGACGATGTTGCCTGAAAGCAACATATTTTTTAATGGAGGTTTTTTCATTTCCTGAAATTTAAATCTGTCACTTTTTGTATTTTTATGTGACAATGGAACAAACAACAACTCACTTATAAGTTCCTCTTTTATCCTTCTTTTAACCTCCCCCCCCCCCCCCCCCCCCACACACACACACACAGCTGAGGTTTAATAATAAACACAATATGTCAAAATGACCTCATGGATGTTGTCTGAGGCATAAGGAAGAAGAAGAAGTATCCCCTTCTAAGTATAGCAAGGTTGAAGGCGCACATACGCAGCTCATGTAGGCTCTGAGATCTGTATACAGTACGCTCCAAGAACACGCTGCTCTTTGTGCAATAGTTTGTAAAATGAAACTTAATGAATGCCCGCTGCATACAGTAGATCATTGGAGTCCAGGTTTAAGGTTAAAAGTCTGTTGAGCGATATGAATGTGCCATATCAAGCTATGTTTTTTGGTCGAGCTATAAAACTCCAACTGTGGCTTAAGTTTGGAATAAAAACTTCCAGGTTTCAGCGGAGACGCAGCAGCGAGTTCTCCTCCTGATGGGCAGCCCTGAAACTACGAGCAAATTTTAAAGCGAAACCTTTGCTTCAGACAAACACAGCTTTTTGTCTTTGTGAAAGACCTGACCTTCACACTATAAACACTGCGTTGACAGTAAGCTTTCCTCTGGGATCAAATTCAGGATAACCCAAATTGCTGGTCTCAAAAAACCAGAAGCAGAAGCACTAACGTCTCCGGAGAGCATCATGGTTTGCATGGGGTTCTGAACGTTTTCAGCCAAACACTGATATGTGTCTTCGGGGTATTTATTTTCCTCCTGCAAACGCTGCATTTGAGACGTGTCTGGCTAAAAACAACTTGAACTGCATCTATCCAGAGGCGGTCCAACGTTTGAATTGGGAGCTATGAAGAGGGGGAATAGGTGGAGTAGAACTCAGATGGGATTTTGCCATGAGGTAAATTGGCAACAAACCAATGATGGAGCGATGTCACGGATGTGATTTAGCAGTTGGTTTTAGGAGCGCAGTGAGTAACCTCGATGGATTATTTCAGATCTAGAGAGGGACATAACTGAACCGCGAGAACTCGAGATGGGATCAATGGGTGACTTGAGGCCTTCGGTAAAGACAAAGAAAAGTTTTAAATGGTTTTAATGGTGGTTTTATTGTATTTTTTTTACCATCTATGTTTGTCTCTTATATCTCCATAAGTTAGCTGTTATACTTGAAGACGTGTACAGAGTTAGAATATGCAGTGCAAGCTAAATTACCAAAAAGCATCCTAATTCAGAAGTAATGAGGGCAATAAAAAATTATGTGTCAATAAAATCATAGAAATGCTTCTTTCATGCAACTCATGTAATTAGTTAAATAAAATCCGATGAAGAGGGCAATGAAGAGGCTTCAGAGGCGTCCATGGAGAGTATTTATACTCATTATTCAAATTAACCCCTTCCAAGGGTTTCTTTGGGTCTCCTGAATGGCTGCGCTGTAATTGGGTTGTTACTTAAAACAGGAATTATTTCTGCTATGATTTTCCCTCTGTAGTTTTTATTGTCACCCCCCCGCCCCCATCAGAGTCAAAACCAAAAATACTAATTGTTTTGTTCAGGTACCTGCAGGGGTGATTTGCTAAATTATCCAATTTCTCCCAACATGCTGCAGCTCAGGTTGAGTTTGTCTGTTTCTATTTCTGATAATCTGAGCGTCCTTAATCGGCAATAACTAATTAGAAAAACAAACATTTCCATCTCTTTTTTTATTTTTTATTATTGCAAGCGTGCAAACCCTCTCCCTATACGTGTCACGTTGACATGGAGTGGGGCTTCTGGGAAAATCCAGTAAGCCGCTATATGAACAGACTTCTCAAAACATGTCATTCTGAATCCCCTTCATGCGCCAGCCTCAGTCGTACCCAGGTTAGCACTCTAAACATTGGGAGTCACGGACCCGTGTCCCCAGCCCCTACTCTTTAAACACTTGTTAAAACGTACAATTTTTTTGCCATTTCAACAGCTCGGGACGGATCCCTCTGGGAACGCCACTGCGCTACGTACGCCATGGAATCTCAACACATAGGAAACATAGGGAATGTGAGAAAGAGAGCGGAAAGCTGTGGAGGGAGGAATAACTGTGAAAGCAGTGGCCATGCTCCCCTCCTCCTCCTACTGTCTTGATCCATGAAGGGTCTGATTGAGAGATGGACCCGACCCAACTCAAAGTCATTCAACCGGGCCGCTCCTATGCCCCTGAGCTGCTGTCTAAACCCCCCTAAATTAGACTACTGAGACCCCAGGAGCAAGGCTTACATTACTAGTACCTGTGAAATCTTGGCAGGCCTCATCACCCTGAATGGAAATGCTGGGCAAATAGAAGCAGGCTGGCCTGTCTGCACTCTCTCTATGCCCACAGATGGATGGTGAAAGGCAACATGAGCCTCCGTGGCTGGAGGAGTAGCTGGCACAGTTCCCTTCCGGGCCCCTATAGGTAACCGGGTCGAGTTTTGTGCACCATGTGGAAACTCTATGCTGCGTTAGCCGTTTTCATTGTCTGCCTTGCGTTGCATGGACAGAAAGAACAGCAGGTGAAGACGAAAAAGAAGGAGCAATCAAAGGATGACAAAATCAAGATGGAAGGAAGGTGCCGCCGACTTTGAGAAACTTTAGGATTGGATTTGAAATGGCGCTTCATAATCCCTGGTGTGTTCTTAATCCTACCCAGACCTCCTTCAGATGTGTGGAATAGCGCGGATAATTCCCTCTTTTCTCCTGCGTTTTGTTGGCGGCGGCAAAACCATAGAAAGAACTGGACAAGTGCTTTCGAGCCATATTTGTCAAGACCCTGTGTATTTAATTGCATCATAGCAACACTAAACAAGTAGACACACATACGGTGCACACACACACACACACACACACACACTCTGGCTCGGTTGCTATTTTCTGAGGTACATTAGCTAACAGGGTTGGAAGGGTTCACAGGCATCCAGATACAGAGCAGGTAAGCTTCGCAGGGAGCCTATGTGTTTTTAGACATCAGCCATGTAGACAGTCGGATCCGATGGCGGGGGGGGTAGATTAGTGCAAACCCCACGGTGCGATCAACAAAAAAAAATACATGTGTATTTTGGAATCAAGCAATCACCTCGACAGCCAACGGCAATTCTCAGCCACAAGAAATGACCACCACTCAGACCCACAGAAGAAATCTTGCTTGCTCAGACTCGGCTCCTTCTTATTAATTTTTTTTTTTTCCATCCGCCATGTGATGAATTTGAAATGTAATTCATCGGTGGACGGGTGACGACGAGCTTCCTCTCCTGTGCCGGCGTAGGCGGAAATAAGAGAAATGATTATGGAAAGAGAGAGGAGAGGAAACTTAATGGGAGGAAATTATTTGGACATTACAGTCATTTTAATGTGTTCATGTCTGTTTCTTATCAGCCCGGAGCGGCCAAACACATACTTTACAGCAGAAGTGTTCGACTGAAAGGCGGGAATTGTGTTTTAACACATTAAGTCATGATTAGAAATCAGAGGAGCGGAATGAAAAAGAACTCTGTGTGCAAGAAGTGGAGCTGAAAAAGCAAACGGGGGGGCTATTATGATGTGCATTTTAACATTACATCACCGTATTTTGTTACATGAGATGCAATCAAATGGAACGTATGATTTTGGGTAATTTCCTCACAGCATTTTGCAGACATGCCCCCAAGAACCTTTCTTTTGTAAGACGCCCGAGAGTCAAAGCCTGCGCCGCTGCCTCTGCCTGTTCAGCCTGCCCGAGGCCCTCTCTTCTAAAGACCTGTTTGTTCACAAGTAGAGCACGGCAGGTGTCTGAGCACAGTGCAAGGTGGAAATGCGGCTCTCATTGCTGCTGCGAGACTAATTTATTGAAATGCTCTCCATTTCTCAGTGAAACGCGCAACGCTCTCAGGCAAGGATGTGCAACAGTGTGTCCTTCCCATTAGTAAGAGATGCCAAGCAGTTCAAAGACGCATCTCACCGGGAACGCATCCCTGCTACAGAAAATAGCTCCACAGCCTGTTCCAAAGCAGATTATTCAGCCACACATTTTCATTTTCCTTGTCAATAATGCGCTTAAAGCTGCGAGGCACGGTGCATTTACTGTAGACCTGCTGCTCAGTCCCCTCGCCTCCAAATCGGCGGCATTGTTTCAACGCAACCTTTGCCAATAATAAAGTGGAAGCCAATCAAAGTAAAGAGGCCGGTTGATCTTTACAGTGTGATCTGCGTGATCGTTAACCTTGGATCAGTGCAGGGAGTTAATGAATCAAATCAATACCTCTCTCTCTACTGATCCATAATTATTTGAAAAGAGATGAAACATTAAACAGGCCGAGCCTATGAGGTTATCATGCCATGCAATTAGTCCGCCGGAGGGAGATTATGTTACCTAGATTCCACTGGGGAAGTGTAATTTCTCTTGCAGATGGAGTTTTTTTTTTTTTAATGAAGAGTGCAATTACCTAAATAGGTCATCCAAAGACACGCCGCCACTGCTGCTGCTGCTGCTGCTGCATGCCGCTTCTCAGCATACCTGAGAGGAAGCTCCTGGAGAAAAAAACAATTCAACACAGAGCCCCGACTGCAACTATTGTTACCCCCCCTCTTCAGTATCCTCCTCGCCTTCCCACTCCCTTTTTTCCATCTCACTCTTCCTCTTACGCTGCCTGCACGGCACATCCTCGGTTTTACCTAATTAACCAGCGCGTGCATTGATTCCTTCTGATGCAGCCATTAAGAAGAAATGACATATAATGTTCCCTCTGCCGGGCTCAGCCGCTGCGTTTTGATCTTACGTTGTTATTGACAGAATCCGACGTCTTTGGAAATAACTGATAGATGTTTTCAAGCATGTCTATTTCTTTATGTTGCAGTTCTAGATATTAAATTCCACTGATATGACAACATACGTGAACTCATTTACATTTAAACTTGCACTTTTTAGCTTATATATTGCATATGGCTGTATTGCATTATTGAAGCATTTACTAATTGCATTAGAGCTTTATCCCCTTAATAGAAAGTAGGGCTATGATAAATAAAAATGAAAAATCAGGCATAGGAGTTTGATGTAGTTGGTATCTATAGATCTAATCTGGTGTGGATCCAAATTTAATGTGATCATTTTGCTTATACAAATAAAGTTCACCTTAAATAAGGGTTGCAGAGCTACAGCATGGTTTTGATCCCGATTAAGGCTTGATTGAATTAAATGGGACTATCGAGTCTTTCCATGATCTGTGCTCTGCTGAGTGCCATTCCAGTTTCATTGAGTTTAAATGAAAGAAAAAGAAAAAGCGCTCCAGGTTTGTGGAGAGGGATTCGAATAGATTCGTTTTGACAACAGCCTCATGAAATGAGGCATGAGGGGGGAAAATAATCCTAATTGTTTTGTTTGACACCCCGCCGCTGTATGAGCTTTCACCAAACAGGCGATCAATGATGAAAAGACACATTTTAATAGAATAAGTGACTGGGCTGTATGTAATATTTAATGTTTACATCATGCTGTGCTGGTATGGTGACAAATATCATATATCTGCAGGTGAAAAGATGCTAACAGAGCAGGTGCATAATGAAACACAAGCTGGTGAACTCGTACGTAAACCTGCGCGGGGTATTAAAAACCGCGATCTGGAGCGCGGCCCTAACAGGCCGCCACAAATAAACACATCTGAGCTTTGGTGTTAAGTGTGATCCGAAACCAACAGCGTAGAAGCGGGTGGGGTCCTCGACACGTATGATGTGATTGAAAGGGGAATTTGGCACGTGATTTCTCTCTCGACGCGGCGCGGGCGACCTCGTGCACTGCCAAATGGTGCCTGTTTCAGTTTGTCAGTGTGGCAGATTCCAAGTTAAAGCTTATGTGATTCCATTCCAAAGCTGGAGTTTTTTATTTTTTAATGCTCAATATCACCCTTTTGAGGCGGCTTGGTGGCGCAGTGGTAAGCACTGTTGCCTCACAGCGAGATGGTCTCAGGTTCGTCTCCGACTTGTGGCCATTCTGTGAGGAGTTTGCATGTTCTCCCCGTGTCTGCGTGGGTTCTCTCCGGGTTCTCCGGCTTCTTCCCACCACCAAAGACATGCAGCCTAGGAGGATTGGTTACGCTAAATTGCCCGTAGGTGTGAGTGTGTGTGTGGCTGGTTGTCTGTCTCTGTGTTGCCCTGCGATGAACTGGCGGCTTGTCCAGGGTGTCCCCCGCCTCTCGCCCATTGACTGCTGGGATTGGCTCCAGCTTGGCCCGCGACCCGATAGCGGATTAAGCGGTTAGAAAATGAAATGAATATCACCCTTTTGATTTTTTGTAAAGCTGACCTGCACATTAGAAGAATACGCACACCAAATTCAGTTGGAAAAACATCAGAGGCGACTTCAGGTGTCCTGTTAGACAGTAATTTGATCCAGAGAGATAAGATCGGCAAATGATAGAGGCCGAGCATTCATCCTGTCTCTTTTGATGGACAGGCTCTGCCCAATCCGCCTACACACTGACAAGCAGGAAATATGTTTTGGCGAATGACACTAGCATACCCTCTTACACTTAATCATTGTCAATCACTTTGCACACTTGGCTTGTTGGGTAATAGGAACAGATCCAGCATCGCATCTCTTCCAATCTGTTTGGCTCTCACACGGGAGGTGCATGCTGTTTTCATGCCTGTGTGGGATGGCTTCAAGCTGTTTTCTTATCAAAAGGACCATTCAGACCTTCTCTTTGAGAGGAATTGCAAACCTCAGATCTCACAGCCTCCGTTCAACCACATGTCTTGATTTAAGAGGCCAGAATCAGATTTGCTGCCACGGAGAGCTGTCGCCGCTAAAGAATGGGATGCGATTTATCATCCTGAGCCACACACCAGACTGATAACAGGGAGCGCTAGCTTTTGTACGCACACGCATGTGACACGCACACACATATACACACATGTACGCCGACTCCCCACCCCTTCACTTTTCCACCTTCGCAGAAATACACCCCGAAATCACATAAACGCATGTTCTCAAGCTCACTCATCCTCTGGCTCAATCATTCCTATATGCTTTCACGCACACACACAAAAACAACAACACAATTTCACATCGGAACCGTCTGGCCCCTCGCGCTCTCGCAGTGCGGAGTTGGATCACATGCTTTTTACAAACTGCAGCTACATCACCTTGCACCCAGGGATCCTCTCTAAACGCTCCCTTTTAAACCTCCACTAACAGTCTCATCATTGATTTTATGTCTGGGTTGTTGCTTTTTTGTGTGTTTTTTTTTCCTCCTCGGGTTGTAAGCAAGCAAACACAGCTGAACCCTAACACCCCGCGTCCCGCTGTCTCTTCCCTGAGGGTGTTCTCATCACAAAACGGCTGCACAACATCTCAGAGTGAGTCACCCTCAGCAACACGGGCCATTGAAAGGCAAAGGTGATGGGAGCAAGTTTTCCACCATTTCAAATGTGCGAAGCCATCAGAGAAGCCGCTCTCTCTCACTCTCGTTCGCCTTTTCTCTCTTGCCGTATTCAGATGTTGGAGCAGCTACTTCTCCCAGGAAGTAGTGTCTCTCAACTCTGCTTCTCACTTTTCTTTTTGCCTTCCATCTTTCTCTTTGGCGGCTGCCTCTTTTGAAGTTTCAACGAAAAGGCAGAGAGAGGCGTTTGATCGCTCTTCCCCCGCTCTCAGGTCTTTTTGGTTAATTCTAGATCGGTGGCGGCGGCGGCGTGATTTCGGCAGCACCAATGATTAGGTGTGCCGGCAGGGACGGAGAGGAGACTACGGCGACTTGCCAAAGGCTAGCGAGTGCAAGTCTAAACCTCGCCTGCACTCCTGTCCCTGTTAGCTCAGCCATTTTTGGGCGGTCAGGCTGTCTTGCCACAATCACACGCTGGCGCCACAATTGCCGAGTCCCAACTGCAACCCTTTCACTGTGTAATGAATACATCCAGAAATAAACTCAAACCGCACATGCGCCGCTGCCTACCCCCCCCCATGCGTATATGTACAGAGACAACACTGGGAGTGATGTTTGTGTTGTGCCCGGGATAGTGGCAGGCTCACCTGGCCTCAGGACGTGGCGATGGTGTGGTTATGGTTCGACACAGAACAAGTCAGTGAGAGAGAGGCGACCACTGACAGCTGTCGCCCTCTGGCAAAACCATGCACGCCCCTGATCCAGGGAATTTTGCGGGGAGAAATAACCATAACCGGCAGAGTGGTGTTTATGTCGACTTCAGAATTGTTTTGAACTCTATTTATATGCACTGTTTGCGCGCTAATGTTTAGGCGGCTTGTGTTACGGGTGCATGCAAAACATGCGTGTGTGCGTGCACGGAAGGTGTTTGTACATCGAAATGGTTTTTTTTCTTTTTTTTTTGCAGTATTCGACACTGTCTGCGTGCATGTAAGGTTCATTACCACAAGAGATAAATATACCTGCGCCGAGCCCACAGGCTGGAGTCTTGATTGTGCAACGGGTAGTGCAGTAATTTTCCACATCCACACTCAACCCACTTGAGTCTACCTTGAAGGATGTTTCTATGAGGAAAAGTGCTCTATGGTTCTGTGTGTGTGTGTGTGTGTGTACGCACGCACGGTAAATAGTGCAGATTTAAACACATTTTTTGTCGTCTTTCTGGATTCTTCCTTACAGTGTGACAGGAAAGCATTTCCCATCCTCTTAATCGCCATTACTGTTTTTGATTAATTTATTTTCATCTCGTGTCTCCAAGCAAATAAGCACACCTATCAAATGAGATTTGACATTTAGTTTGCATTTCCATCTGTAATAATAAATGAAACCAATTAAGCTGTACTTTTAAATTAGGGAGGAGGCAATCCTAATTTTCTCCTTAACTGCGGTTTCCACGGCAATCAGAGGCCTCTGCAGGAGGTCTGGAATGGAGGCGTTGGGTGGGAGCACACGCAGCGGGGACAAAACTGAAGTGTGAGATCCTACTGCACTCACTGCCGAGTCTTCTGCTGGCATGCGCTCTCTCTCTCTCTCTCTCTCTCTCTCTCTCTCTCTCTCTCTTTCTCACTTGCACACGCACACACATATGCTGCTGTGCGCATGAACACACAACTTCACACAGAAATGGCAAAAAAAAATAAAAATCACAGAAACATTTGCACCTGTTTTGTGTTAAATCTGTAGGTTTCAGAGTGAAATTGAAGATAAAAGTTTGAAATGTTTATTTTATCTTCATTTTATAATTGTTGAATTTCGATCAAACGATGATGGTTAAATGATTCACACTGTGACTTTATGAAAGTGTTAACTGCACGCATAAAATTCAGAGACTTCTTATGTGTGTGGGCCTGTTCGTATTTTCCTATATGCAAATGTCAATATGACAGTTTCCAACTTCCTACATCTGTCAAGAGGGGAAATACATAAGGTTCCAGTCAGAATATTAAGGAACTTGGCCCCACGTCAGGGTTTATTTGTCATGTCTAACTGGATTCTCCCTTTTTCGTTTAATGAGATTGGACAGACAGATTTTCTGAAACCACCCAGTCGGGGGAAAAAAAAAAAAACTAATTCTCATTTTTACATGTGTCACTTTTTTGTATTACTTCATGAGTGAGGAAAATCTGTTTCACCAGAGATGGAGGAGTGCTAAAAGATTTTGTTGAAGCATGTGTTTGACTTTTTTACTTTTTCATGGAAATGAATGAGAAGCTGTGGGGAATGTGGCTTTTATTTTGACAGTTTCTTTTCTAACTGCTCCAAAGTGCACTTATATCCACTTGAAGTCTAACTTCACTTGTAATTTTAACACATTTCTTTCTTATATTCTAACATTTGACATCTAGTTAATGTAAAAATAGTGAATAAATTAATGAATTATGTCACAGATTTCTTCGATTTTTGATGCTTCATGTGAAAATAAGCATTTTAGAGCTTTATATAAAATTTTACTTTCTGGATAATAATATACATATTGAGATTTTTATAAAAAAATTTCGACTTATAGAGTCAATGATTTGAAAAACAAAATGGACAAGCTTTGAATAAAAGACTCTGATTGCGTGTGTCTGCAGATGATGATTAATAAAAGTATTTCAACCACACTTTTGGAACTCAACACAACTTTTGTCTGTAAACTTTCCTCTGTACGTGGCTGTGATGCCTTCAGTTCCTCTCGTCTGTTTTCGACTTTAGTTGAAAAAAGAAAGAAAAGGTGGGAATCCATCTGTCACATTGGATCTGGTGTCGCCATCTTCTAGTTCTAGTTTGAGGAAGCAGGGAGGAAGTTGAAGCTCAGACACAACAGTTGTTAGTCAAACACAGGCGTGTTCCACAGGCACAAGGATGGAGAAGCATACAAGGAAGGAGAGAGAGGGATGAAAAGAAAAAGAAAGAGCGAGGCCTTTCTCAGAACTGTATTCATAGAGTCTGGCTCTTTCAGGTTCATCTCTCATTACTCTTGGGTGCTCTCTCAAGCTTAGCGGAAATGGATTATGCCACACAAAGAATGGAATAATCACCCTTTTCTCCTCTTCCTCTGATAAACACACGCCTAAGCGCACGCAGACACGCACACACACACACATACAGGAACACACACACCCACTTCCAAGCTGTTGTTATGACATACACACTGATGCAAACACACAGACACGCACACACACAGGCTTTGTGTGGCGCTCGTTCTCTTGCTGCATGCCAGGGGACTCGTCAATTATCTCCCCAAACGCACCCAGTCCTCAGGGGGGGTGGGGGTGAGGGAGACGTCCCTGTTTTTGAGGCAACCTGGAGTTTGCAACATTCAGTTGAGTGACAACACATTCACGCTCTAATTCTAGGCTCGCAGACGTAATGTTTTCCCCTACCTCTCTATCTCCCTCTTCCTTTGTCTCAATCTTTTCTCTTCCCCTTGTACTTCTTATCATTCCAACTTTGAGAAGTTGGAGCTCCTAAAGGCTTTAGTGTGTGTGTCTGCGTGTGTGTGTTCTGGCTGGTTTTTAGTGGATTTTGAATGTGTTGTTTTTGCTTGCTTGTGTGTTAGTATGTGACTGTGTGTGTTTTGGATTAAAGGGTGTATACTTGCAGTTTGATCTTTTTTATCTAAAGCAGGCAAGGTGGTTACTCCCTTAAGATTTTAGGGGGGGCGGAGTTCACTGAGAAAATGTAAGAAATGTATGCAAAGAAAAACAAAAAACACAATAACAAACAGAAAAACAACATTTAAAAAAAAATCATATTCATGTAATTAATTGTGCAGTGATTAGCATTTTATTTTTTTTCTTTTCAAGCATGAAACACGGAAATGCTTTGGCAGTTTAGTATCATCATCAAGCCTTTCATAAATACACGGGTTGCAAGTAATTCGCCGATAACTTTGTCCCAACCATATGTGATATTTTTAACAGATGGCACTCATATCTTTGCATTCTTGCGTCGAATGTAATTTTTCCGAAAAACGCTATGCAGATTGCCTCACAGTGGAAATAAATAAAATAAAAGCCCCGTCCGTGTATCGGTGGGCGCCGTGCTGCAAGGCCACGTCTACCTTGCTAAATTAAAGAGAATATGAATAATAGATGGAGGGAATGACACTTCCGTCGCCAGGGGTAATGAAAGACCGACTCCCAGCTCGCTCTTGTCACTGCTTTGACTCGCCGAGCGTGCTAATAAAGATGACACTTGACAGCTAACGAGACCCATCATCGGCAGGGACACGCACGCATTCACAGAGAAGGAAGGAAAGAATGAAAAGAAGAGGAAGAGGAAGATGGGGAGGAAAGAAAACATAAGAGGAGGGTAGAAGGGAAGTCGGGGCATCAGGCCCCCAGCTGGGTGAGCAACTCGTGTCCTGAAGCGGAGATCGGCTTTAGCGTTCGGTAACCTATTTTAGAAAGTCAACAGAAGCTGGGCGTTTGAACGATAGAAAGGAGGAAAGAAAGAGAAAAGCTGCTGATGAAATGAAGGAGAGCTCGAAAAACAAGGCAGAAGAGAAGAGGGTGAGGGAGATTTAGGGTCTGAGCATAGAGGCCGTTGGTGTGTTCGGTACGGCGAAGGTTTGGAAGTCAGAGGAGCCCCCCCCCCACCGCCTGATCTCCGAGGTCAGCTTCAGCTCCGGTCTCGGCCGCAGTGCGCCCAAAAAGAGGGCGTTGCATTGTTTACTGACCGTGGTGCGGGTAAACAATAAACAATGAAAAGACTGAGGGGTTGCCAGCTCCTTCGCCCTAATGTTGCCATTTTGGGAACTCAAACACCCCCCAGCCCCGTGCCCCTCACAGCCCCCACTCACCACCTAACTCCCTCTCAACCTCTGCCGCCTCCCCCTTTCAGATCCATCCCCGGTTCCAGAAACCCCAGAGGGGCGGTCGCCCAGCCTGCCCACGCTAGCTCTAAGAAACCACGAGAGGGTGTGGTTCCGCCTGGAACAGGGAAGCCATTTATTTTGGGCGCATCTCTGCTGACTGACTCATGTGTTGACTGGAAAGTTGGCTGCGTGCTCCACGGAACCAGGTTCCACCAGCCCTGTGGGCTATCAGTTCCTGACCTGCCCTCCCTCTTTATGGGCCCCCTGTTCCTTAGCCCACCGCAAGTTCAAATGCACCAATAGCTACCCACCCCGAGCATCCCACCCCAACTAGCCCTCATCGCTCTATTTTGGTCTTCGTTTTGAAGAATCGCCATTGTTTCACGGCGACCTTCAACTGGTGCTTAATCCAACCTGCTCATCGGGAGCTGTTTTATTTAGGGACCTTTCCCCCGTCGACCTTTCCCCCGTCTCCCCCCTAAAATATACAAAGCAGAGAGAGACAAAGAAGAAGAAGAAGAGAGAGCAGACAGTTTAGGACGTGTTGCTGAGTCCAACTAAACTGGTCTAATTCCAAACCCAGAGACATACACATCATACATGTTATCACAATTTAACTGAAGTTTGAACGTATAAAGGTTGAAAGGGTGAAAACGCACTGATGGGAAATAGCTCGGCACATTTACGAGCCCATTTTGCTTCAGCCGCTTACAAACAAAAAATGTACACTCTTGAAAATACACGAGCAGCTATATTAATATGGTGTAGTGGCAGTCGTTCAAATCAAGACTTCATTCAATCAATTTCACAGTGAGAGAGAGAGGATTTAAACTCCAATAAAGTTCCTATTAAATGTCAGGAATATTCCACCGCTGAGAGCTCCTACAATTCGTGGTCAACCGTTGTAATAAATGTTGGTTGCTGTTCTAGACTTAAGTAACCTGCACACGTTTATGTTTTTTCTAGTAATTAAGGCATTCATACGCAATGTGCAATGATTGAAAACTTGATTGAAAACGATGTCGACCAAACGTTGGAAAAAGTGTGTGTCTTCCGTCGGCTGCGCGTTGCTGTGTGTGGATCGGGTACCCTCGCACATATTTTAAAGCCCGAGCGTTCCAGATGGCATGAGGAGTCAATAAAAGAGAGGATGAGGGGCCATAAAATGTCTTTTTAGAAATGCCCAACTGTAACAGACATTGTATTTATCTGCCTGGCAACGAATTGTGAGTGTTTTATTAGGTCTGGGTCAACTTTCCTCTCCCTTCATGTAATATTCCTGGATTATGGAGACTCGGTTTTTGGACTTGATTTTTTTTTTCCCCCCTTCATATAAATGTCTTTTCTTTGCCCACATTTCAAAAGCTACGATATTTTTGACTGGTTTGCCTGTGCAGCAAAGGTAAACTAAAACGAAATCTCCTTACGGCATGAAGATGGCTTTCCATGTGGATGACAACCTGAACATTGGGTGGATGAGACTTGCCTCCAACATGGACCTGCTGGGCCTTTTCCTTTCCCTACTTTTTGTTACGGAGTGGTCAAATGGAGCCGTGGAGTTAGGCCGCTCTCCATCTTATCTCTATCTCTCCAGCGGTCCCCATATTGCTCTGGAGATGTCTGTGGGTTCCTTGCTGTGGCGTGGCGCTCTGACATTCGCTCCACACCCACACTGGCAGCCCATGTGCCAATTAGTGGTCTTCTCCGCAGGGGTGGGAGTATGGGAGGTGGAGAACACAGAAGAATGAGAGACAGAGGAGAAAGAGCTTGTATATGAGTGTTTCTGGATGTGTGTGTATGTAACAAGGCCTCAGACCTCAGACATTCCTTTCGCTATGACCTAGGGTACAATTAACGGGATGTCCCTCCCCTGTCTCCCCTCCTCAGTGGACCACATCAACGGAAGTCCTGGTCCAGCTGGAGGCTCTAATGATGGGAGGGAGGCCAGGTCGCAACCCTGGCGTGCCACCTCAGCGCCACACCCTTCCTGTTTAGGTCCAGACAGTTCCTACATCAGGAGAGGACAAGAGGAAAAAAAAGGGGGATACGGATAAAAGGAGCAGGAAAGTGTTTTGAAATCTGGAAGAAAAAAAAACAGGGCGATGAATTGGAAACTGAAGCGCACTTGCATCGTTTGATTTCTTCTTTCCTCCTGTGCACCCTGCTGTGAAGTAAACACAGACAGCATAATTAATTTACCGATCTTTAAAAGACACAGCGTACAGCTTTGGACTAAACGATAAATCCGGCACATTAGAGTCCGAGATTACAGGTGGTTAGAAGCTGACATGAAAGGAGCAGATGGGGCTCGCAGAATGTGTAGGTGTCTGGGTGTTAACATGCATGGCGGAACAGAAAGCTGTGGCCCTCACCTCTGCTGTCGTCAGAAAAACCCACCCTGACTGAGAGGCTGGGATAATGATATGTCTGTAAGTCTGTCTGTCTGTCAGGCCTCTGGATTTGCTTGCACTGCTCTCGTGAGTGAAGAACGGCAGGGGACATGTGGGGGTGGTGAAGTGTGTGTGTGTGTGTGTGTGTGTGTGTGTGTGTGCGTGACAAGGGTCCCCACAGATTATAGATGTTGATGAGCGTCTCCTCTCAGCTTGGAAACCCTGTAATTGTCACCTTGCTCAAGCGGGGTAGAGGGGCGAGATCCACGTTAGATAACCGCACTGAAAGCCTACAATCAAAGAGCGGAAAAAGTAGACAGAGGTGCAACAAATAAGAAAAGAAACACGCACACACAAAAAAAAGCAGACCTCAGCAGAAATAATTCTGTGGTGGTCAGTGACCGGCTGGAGCGAGTGTTGCGTTCATGCAAGAGGGGTAGAATCAGACAGACAGGGGCAATTGATGTTACCGCCGCCAAGGAGGTTGTGCTTTTGCCTGTGTTGGTCTGCTTGTTTGTTTGTCTGTGTGTTAACGAGAAAACTCTAAATGTTCGGCACGGAGCTCGATGGAATTTTCATGAAAAATGTCTTCTGGATCTGATCCAGAATGAGGTCAGGAAATTCAAATTCAAATTTTAACATTGAAACCCCATTTCTGGATTCAAATCAGATCAACTCTGATTCACTTTTACTTTTCATGGTTGGTGTATAAAGATACCAAGAACAATTCAGAACCTTTTGATGATGATCCAGATCACCATGTGGACGGTGTAAATCCAATTAGGAGGGGAATGAGCTGCTTGGCGGAGGTTTATGCTCTCTGAGTGCTTTTCAAGTTCGAGTTGTAACGACGAAAAAAAGAAAATTTTAGTTTGGGATTCTTACAGGCCTACACATCATTACACTTTGGATGTAGCTAAGTGCTACGCTTGAGCTGGATGCAAATGTTAAATGCAGTTTAACCTGATAAAAACAGTCCAATAAAAATATTTCAATATAAAGATAACACCTTGACAACGAGCGCCGCTTTTCTCCGTCTCGGCTCGCCTGTATCGACTGTACGCTCCCTCTGTCTCTCATTAGCTTCTATTAATCTGTTTACCCTTCCAGATGCCCTGACATCACCCCCGGCACCCCGGCTTTCGCCAAAACCAAAGTGACACTGGCTCCGCAGGCGAGGCTGGGGGGAGCTGGGTCCATGAGGTCATACCGATGATGGCACTAGCTGTCGACCGGTGAGATGCGGGGCCCGTAGGCGGAGGGGTGCGAGGTGCCTGCAAGGGGAGAGTGAAGGGAGTGTGCCGGGGGAAGTGAGACATTCATTAGGAGAGCCGAGCTGACGCTGTCACCCTCACCCTCGCTGCTTCTAAGGAGCGTGCTCAGACACGCGGCAGCCTCAGCTGCTACCAGACCGCCGTTGTTTTCTACACTGACACTAACAGTGTGTGTGTGTGTGTGTGTGTGTGTGCATGGTGACGTGTGCAATTTAATGTTGCAATGTCGGTTAATGCTTTGAAGCACTGTCACGCAAAAAGCTATTTAATCCACAGATGCAGATAATAAAAAGAAGGCGAAGACGCGGAGGATACGTCGCTGAGTCGATTAAAACATGCAGTTTCACGTGCACGGTTCATCTGCTGAGGCCTTGCACATCTTTCTGCCGGTTCTGATGACAAATGAGATGGCATGTTCCCTCAGTCATCTTGCACTCTGGTGAAAGCAGAGCCCATTTTATTGGCCCTGTAATGCAATGAGAGAGGCCAGGAGTCAATTACTGTGTACTTTATTCTCCCTCCGCCTGAACGCAGACTTGTTAAGGCTTCCTAATAATGAGCTGCAGCGAACAAGAGGGTCGCACTCGATGCTTTTGGCACATGAAAAGGAAAAACATTTCCATTATCTTTGTGTCCTGAATCAAATGAATGTGAGGGGCAAGAGGAACGCTTATATTAAACTGAAACAAATGTCTAATGTGTTTATTTTGAATTCAATAAAAGCTTCTGGACATGCCGAAGCTCCTTTCATCACTGCCATTTGTGTAATAATACAGTAATACCTTCACGTTCCTGGACCGAGCTAAGAACTCAAATCACTTGTATGTCAAATCCATGTTTCCCATATAAAATAACAATTTAATCAGTTCCAGTCGTCTGAAAAAAAACCTCAAATCAACTCTAACAATGGAAAAAGGCTTTGAATTGCTATAGATACAAACACACACAATTATATAATAAATTATATATAGTATTACAGTAATATAAAACGTGGTTTTATTATGAGTCTTACCTTCAGGACAGACGTTAGCAGCTAACAGGTTTACTCTCAGACTCACAATCGCAGAAATCTGAAAATTTTCATAAATAAAGGCTAGTTATCAACTTTTAACACCACGAGAGCTAGTACTTAGCCACTATACCAATCACTTTAGGTACACTGGGTACATTCTGCACCACTGCCTGCAGTCCCGAGATTAAATTACTTATGGTGTAATTATAGTAATTGAAAGGCAGAAAGTCTCCTCAGTTAACAAATGAAAATGAAAAATCCAACTTGGTACAGTTTCAAAAGCTTTGAAGTAACACGCGCTGAAGTGTTTTGACATTGCCACCAATCCTTGCTTGTCAGGTTTTTTTTTATTTTTTACATACTTTTTGTCATAAGAATGCTGAAATTCCGTTCCTGCTCTTTCTATTTCTTAATGACTGTGTATTGGCTAGAATACACAATGGATACAAGATAATGAATTCCACTGCATTATGTTTTAATTCACCCAAATGAGGCTGATCGTTCGAAATCAGGTTATGAGAACCCCTGGTTTTGTTCATTTGTTTTAATTAGATCAGAAGATGAGAGGTGAAGGGAGAACAAAAAAACACTTGCAGGTTGTTGTTATTATATTAAAATTAAGTATTCATTGCAGAATATTATGGCGTAATAATGTTTCTACTGCTGGGCGAAGCCATTCCTGTGTTACATGAAACACAGCGTGGTTAACTTTAGATAATTTAAAGGGGCTTGTTGAGTATCAAAAATGCTCAGTTAATCATGATTAATCACAGAATCATAACAGGATGCATTAAGCATGGATTCGTTTTTTTGTAAAGTCATTATTAATTCAAATATTTAGTTCTTTTTTTTTTCTTTTATCAGATTAAGATTTGTGCATCGGACCAAGAAATCTGGAAAAACCTTGTATACCATATATAGAAAAGATATAATTTAAACAAATTAGATTCATCATGCATCCTGATCATTTTAGGCTACAGCATGAAACGCTCCTCAGGCACACAGCGAGCATTTTTATTTATTTTTTTGCATTCCACCTGAATGCTTAATTAACTAAATGAGCTCATTATGTACTTCATTGGGCCAATTTAACTCTCTGTCCAAGGTCAACTCTGACAGAGATTAAAAATGACGAGTCTGTAGGCCTGAGAGACAAGGAATGGGAATGAGTGCCAAGAAGATCGTGGAGAAAAGGTAGCGTTCAAAAAGAGACGATTGCGTAAAAACGGTATCACAAATCCAAGTTGGATCGGTTGTACCTGGAGGGGGCATTACAGGCTGCTTTGCACGTGGCGGCAAGCGAGCAAGTTAACTGCAATGAATGCATTAGAAAGTATGAGTTCCATTTAGGGTTTAGAGTTGATAGTGCTAAACGCGCTGTGCTTGTAACCAATGACACAGCAGTCAGATTAAAGCAGACCACCCCCCTGGGTCAAATCTTCCATCCGAGCTTCCGACGTAACGTGAGGAAAAGATGAGGCAACCGTTCATTTTTGTCACCCAAGAAACTGGCAGCACTGAATTTCATGAGGGCCCATGCAATATGCAATTTCAAGGCGGAATAAGAGACGGTCTATTGGTGTGATGAATGGTATGGCGCTAGTAGCATTTAGCAGCTAGCACAAACCAGACGGAAATCAATGGAAAATATCAAATTAAGGAGACATCGGAAGACGCAGGCGCTCTCCAGTCTCGGTCATGTAACATGGAAGATAAGTGATACTGTTCTGTCTCCGCCTCCGTGTGAACCGGTGTGTGTTTCAACTTAAACGCCGTAATGTGTTGCATTGCATGGTGGTTTCATTTTAAGTTATAGAATTGTCCATGCATGAACTAACATCTAATGAATGCTGCACAGACATCTCACGGTCTGGAAACATGCCGAGTGCTCGGCGGTATCAGTGCAAAATAAGAAAAAGGCGTTAATAAGACGTCAGCTGACAAGCCAACAGACTCGACCTGTCAGCTTGTCTCTTCTATTCCGATTGATCACACCTACAGCTGTAGCGGGAAAACTATACCGCCACTCCTCAAAACAAGCAACCTGGGAGCCATGCCGCACTTTGTTATTTAGTTTTAGTTTTATATATTTCATTTTTTTGGTCTGCATTTTGCATAACAGACAACAGCTCGTTTGGGTATGTCCGATGCTACATCACAAAAGAGATGTAAATTGTCAATGGGAGTTACTTTTCATTTTTGCCGCGTCACTCTGAGTATGAGTGTGATGGATGGGCCGGGAGTGTAGGGGACAAATGAGTGAGCCACGCGAGTCATCGGTAACTATTGCACCATAACAGCTGCACTGACTCGTCCCCAAAGGTAAACAGTTGTGCATTTTCAGATATTAATAGTTGCAGTGCTGCTGATTTGAATCTTCTCTTTAATGTATCTGGTATAGTTTGCCGCGACACATTATACGCACGGATGTTCATGTTTTGCAAACGAGCCGGGCCCTCTGCTCTCTCCATCTTTTATCAGGCTCGGCTCGACTCCCGTTTCCGGGGACCATAGGGAAGGACAAGTCCTGGCTGTCCCGGCTCTTGACAGAGGAGATAAATCACTCAGCACACCGGAGGATAGCCTTCCAGTCGGCAAGCTGGGAACTTCATTATCCCGCCCCTGCCACACATTACCATGCAGATCGTCACTGATTGGGCTGGCGCAGTGAAGAGTGCAGCCTACTTCTGTCACCGCCAGAGGAGTCTCAAATCTGTCTCAGCATGGGAGAGGAGAGGAGAGAGGAAGTGAGCGGTGACGTGCTAAAATAGCACGATTTTAAGAGGAAGTGGGACATTTTCGCTAATATCTTCTCAGTGCGCGGATATTTAGCATAAAAACATTGCAGTCAGTTTCTGCTGACGTCGGCAGCGCTCTGCAAATTCAAACAAGCATATTCTGTGTAAATTCCACTATGGTGCAGTTTCCCTAAGCAAAGGGAGGCCCAGGAAAACCACAATTTCTACTTTTCTTTGCTCGCACTATTCTGCACCGACACACTTTCACTTGCTCTAACACCTTGTATGTTTTGAAACAGACTAATTTTCTTCACCACAAACCACCCATATAGAGGGCTCACGAGGATGCTTGGGTTTATTTATGGACAGCAGAGTTACATGGGATTTATAGGAGCCAAAAATGTGTCGAATCACAACGGCTTCCTTTGCAGTTGTCTGTCATCCAGTGTAATGAAATAACTTGGTTTTGTTAATCATCTTTAACATTGTTCAGTGAAAAGTAACAGGATGTGGATAGTTAATGAAGACGTACAAATATAGAGAGCAAGAGATTAGAAGTATTGTGTGTGTGCGTGCGTGTGTGCGCAGCCATGCATGCGTGTGTGTGTGTTTGTGTACCCACTTAGTGAGATGGGAGAGCACCAATTCCACAGATGCTGACTCCAAAGACAAGCATGGATCATATTACTTTGTGCCTCAGGACCACACACACACCTACACACACACACACACACACACACAGCACCAGAGTGACAAAGTTTCCTGGCAGGGATCAGTAATAGATCAACAAAATGTTTGAGTGTCATATTCAATTCATTTGAACAAATGCTTTTGTGTTTACATCTGCACACACACACACACACACACTATATGCAGCTGGAGCCACGTTCATATTTGAAAGATATATACATACATATATAATAAATTATCAATGTTCTTATCAGACAAAAATATCAATCTATTTCCGCTTTGCTTTCAAAAACATGTTGTTTTGAACGTCTCTATACTTTTATTTTATGTATATGTTTCTACTGATGGGATGTGATAAATCTCAGGCATACCCAGAGTTCAGCGGGGCCATCTGAGCCGTAAGCTAGGTTTACATCGCTCTCCATTTCCCTCTTTGAATCGCTCCCATCCTCTGGGCACCGAGGCCGGATCAATGCATTGGAGAGCCGTAACCTGATCACATTGATCACTTTCTTTCATTTATTGGCTCCTCATTAATGAAGTAGAACGAGGAGGGTGAAATATGAGGGAGAATTGGATAAGGGGGAAAAACACTTGTCAGGAATGCATATGTATGGAAAAAATATGCTGTAAAGATAAAGGTTTCTGCCATCACAGTATTTGGGAAATAAAATAGTGGCCTAACAAATAAAAAGTAAAGCTGTGCAAACATACACACGAGCAAACAGATCTCTAGTGTGAAAGTCGCTGAAGTTCACAGGTATTAGACGTGTTGCAGCGTGAGGTTATCACCAAGAAATATCGGCGAAGAGACCGAACATCAGGCGGATGTTATAAAGGATGACGCAGAGGAATCGTGTTGTCACTGGGCGGCAGAGGGCGGATGGGGGTGAGGTTACAGGTGCTCTTAACAGGGGGAGAAAAAAAAGTGACATCTGAAAATAACAAACATTTCATTCCACACTTCCAAATCATGGGGAGAGTGCAAATGAAACTGAGAGGGGAGCACGACTCCTCCACCTCTCAGCCTCCAGTTCTCAACACCGTCAGCAGATGTCAGTTAACATCTGCCTTCACCTCCAACACTCTCTCTCTCTCTCTTTCTCCCCCTCTCTCTCTAACATGGACTCATAATGGCATCCTTTAATCATTTAATCAGATAACAGCACATTGCTCGCATAGGGTAAGTGTTCACTTTCTTTGAATACCCCCCCCCACACACACACACACACACACACACACACACAGTAGTCCGGGTTCGGTGTGTCAGAGCATCCCCGGGGTGTGTGGGCTAATTAGGGTGAGGCCGATTGGAGGGGAACACAGGTGTACTCGCTGTACAGAGTAATGACTTGTACTGAAGCCACTTATCCCGCCACCCTCCCCACAGGGTCATTTGTTGTTACTCTGTATAACCATGCATCTCTCTGCTCCACTTCTGTTTGCTTTTCATTTGTTCTTTTTATGTGGTTATTTGTTAGCATTATTTATGGCCCACGCAAATATTAGCGCCTTTAGCCAGACACACGGCGATGACTTTGCCACCGCGGTCCTGGGCTGAGAGCCTGAGGGTGAGAACGGCTGATGCGTCTTTATCAGGTCAAGGTGTTGTGCGATGTTGTGTTAACACCCGTTCCGTCTGACGGGGCAGTCGCAAATCTCCCTTCTGATTTTGAGATATCTCGATTGATCTGATTGGACGTGACTGTGCGAATCGAAAGAGAGAGAAAAAAAAATGACGTAGCAGGAGAACATGCCTTCTGCTTCTTACTTCCGATTATTAAATTATGACCGGCGGGAGCCGATTGAAGAATTCATGAGCACAAATCGACAGAGACTTGGAGTAATGCACGGCAAAAAGAGAAAGCAGAAAGGGTGAGTGATGAGAAGAGTGTGCGAAAAGACAACCGCGAGATCGCTGGAGAGAAGGAGTGAAAGAGAGGAGAAGGGAAAACAGTGCATGCTACTGTTAAGTGCAAAAGTGGCAGTGTGCATCCATCGAGGTGGAACTGGAACCAGTGAGGGAATATTGTCCTATAGGTCAGGCCGAGTCAGAATCGCTGAGATGACTGTGGCTCATCGGAGCAGAACACAGCCGAGGAAGAGAGCGGGAGCAAACCTGAGTCAGCACCATCTTCCCTCTAGGAGACACACACGTGCAACGTTACGGAAGACATTACTCTGAAACAACTTGTTATTAAGGCTCTGACTCCAGGCTCTGTTGTACCCCCTGTGATATATACGGATGGGATCACCAAGGTCAGGAAAAGAGTCAATTTTGGGAACCTCAGATTCACGTATATCTGTTTTTCTTTGCGGGTGAAGTTTTCTCCTTCATTCTTCAGATTTCACCATCAACCGGGGTGCTCCGCTTCCAGGATAAAAATCGGCATGTCCAAAGAATATGACCCATCCCTTCTAGGCCTGGAAAGTGGCGCGTCCTCCTTCGGATTGAAGGTCCAGTCCATGTTGCACTGAAAGAAAGAGTTCAGCCTTAAGTGCTGCTTCTGCTCTTTAATTTTTCAGAAAGTTTAGGAGAGCCAAATGCCAGCTGCGTATGTGCTCAGTGGGATGGAAGGCAGTTGCATGGAGCCGGGTGGTTTCCTGGGATACAGGTTTTTATTATTACCGTTAGAATTTGTGTTTCGTTCTTCGGCAAATTCATTGTCAATAAATTAATTGAAATGTAATCCGTATGCCAAATCTAACAGTATTCTGCTCTTATAACATTGTCGAAGTAATTCATAACACTGAGTATATAATGGTGTGATTAATGCAGATGTTCTACAAATAATGCAGCTTTTTCAAAGTGGAAAAATGTGTAATTTAGGACTGGAGAAGAAGGCTGAGAATGGGGACCGACAAATGAAGTGTGGGAAAAAGAGTAGCTGGTAAAAACAAAAATCTAAATCAAAAATCAAATGAAATTTTGTGAAAAGAAAACCTTAGCTGCAGATGAGAGCGAGAAAGGGGAAGCTGCATTGCACAGATGACTGGATAGCAAGCTGCCTGATGCCTCGTTCATTTGCACTCTTTCACCCCGGGGTCGGAAGTGTGACATGAGGCGTCGTTTTTCCACTGCTGATGTCAGTTGTTGTTTTTTTTAATCCGCACCACCGGTCTGTGAGATGTGCAGATGTGGCTCAGGCAAGTGGTAATGCTGGGAATGTGTGATATTACAGTCGTTGAGCTGGTATGAAGAGCAGCAGCAGCAATGCACTCTTCAAAATTCAAACTATCAGCTGCTTTTTTTAATTTTTTGGGGGCGGATTTTTCTGTTTTCAAAATGAAGCGTCGACCCTGATGTGGAAGTAATAACAGAGGTCACACATTTATTCAGCTATGTTTGTTTGATATGTCATTTTCAAGTATTCCATTTGAGTTTGAAGGCAAATTTGAATGAGTTTGCATGTTTAAATGTATTTTCAATTGTTTTAAATATGTAACGGAGAATCCAGGGCTGAATTTCCCATCTTTGCATACACAGAATGAAATCATTTATGTTGCGAATCGTGCAAAAGCGCAATGTTCTGAACAGAGCAGGAGCCAAATTACTCTCAAATCTTAATGCTGCTCTAGCCATGCCAAGACACAGATCAATGGTATTGAAATTAAAAAAACAATCAAAAACTAAGATGCATTTGCAATAAACCAATTTCGAGTTGAGCAGATTATTGGATTGCTCTTTTATTCTCAGTGTAACCATCCTCTTCGTATCTGTGTTTTAACTACATTAAATCTTGACTGGTGAAGAAAGCCGTATGTGCCACGCATCTGTTAATCGAGCGATTAAGAAAAGGTGACATTTTAGCACCTCGCTGTGCTCTTCCCCAGTGGCCTGACTGAAGGCGAGAAACAAAGGTATAGCATTCCAAGATATCATCAGATGTCAAGAACAATCACAGTCTGAGTCTGAGCTGCTCTTGATAGTTTAAAATATCTGACAATGTGCTGAAACCATTGAAACCTCACTGTTTCTGTCAAACTGGAGCTACAGGAGAGGAAAAATGGCCGCTTTGCTGCCATTTTACTTCTCTTTGCTTTAAATAATGTTATAAAGGTGGAGTTATATTACGAAGGTCAAACTTGTGATGGTGATGAGACTCTGCTCGCGGGTAGATCCCAAGATGCAGAGACCGCAGGCACAAGATACAGTATGCATATGTAGTGTCTTTAATACTGCAAAACATGCGGAAACAATAACGAGCGGCCTGGCGTTTAAAAGACAATATTACAGGAACTGAAGAGAAGCTGAAGTTTGCACAGGTGTGGACGAAAGTACACTCTGACGACGGTTGACTCCTCAAGCGGTGATATAAGAGTGAGGTGATTACTCTTGGAAATGACAACCAGGTGTCTTGTAGTGGAGATCAGCCAAACCGGCCTCAGCTAAACACACTGCCAGGAAGAACAGAGACACAACGTATTCAAGTAGCAATGGCAACACGTATAACCATTAAAAAACAAAGCCATCAGCTCGGAGGACGATAAATATGACATTTTTAATAGGGAATCCTCTTTGAATGCATTAAGCATCTAACGTCAATATTTATAGCCCAAACACTGACCAGTGCCTATCTCCAAATATGGCCATGTTTAGTGACTGACACTTGTATTGATAATGAAGGATAATGATAATGTTATCTGTTCTGCTAGCCCATTACCGCGGTGGTCAGTGTGAAGTAGCTTCTCCACACAGGCCCTCGGGCCACTCTACCCTCCACGGGCCTTGCTTTATACTCACAAGAGCCCTTCAGAAAGTCCAGATGCACGCTCTTGCTCTGGCAAAGGTAAAAGCTTTAGGAATTTGGATGCCCTACTATCTTAACGGGGGGTCGGTATTTTTAATAATGAGGATGGCGCGTCAGTGAAATTATAGGAAAGCATCGCCTCTCTTTTTTCCTCACCGGTGAGTCTTTGAAGTATTCGGTATAGTTTTTTTTTTCCTTTCCATAATGCACGACTCAATGTAAAGAGACCTCGCTCTGAAGCCTTTATAGGGCCTCATTCATTTTTATGAGTGTTTTTCTTGTCAGGTCCAATTCTCGTCTCTGCAGCTCCAACTATCAAAAAAGACTTTATTTTCCTTTTTGAATAAGAATCAATGAACCTTCAGGTGAAGCCTCAAAGGCATCTTGCAGAATCTGTCTTTGGTGGGTTCTGCCTGATGTTTACTTGGCATAGGCCCGCACCCAGAGGCAGCAGCCCTTATTCCCTCTCTGACACCAGTGTTGTCTTGCGCTACAAGAGGAGCCCTCTGTGGCCACAATTAATTTCCGCCAGAGCCATAATATTCCTCTGGCGTCTGGCAATGACACTGAGGTCCAACGGTCTCTGACCCCGATCTTGAATAGGCATCTATTCTAGACTTTCCTCTTGCCCGACAGATAATTTGCAGGAGCCTCCAAAGTTGTTTTGGCTATCTACCCACATATGATGAGTGAGAATGTCTTTCAGCTCAACGTTAAAATTCACAGTGTGGTTCGCCATGTATGTTTGCTCACCGGCAAAGCATTAAAATCAGTTTTGAAAAGAAAAAAAAGGGGAAAAACTTTACAATAATTGTTGCTAATACTCGTCCGATCCCGTCAAAGATCTTTCAAATGCTTCACTGAGCACAATAAAGTTATTGTTGTTTGCATCAAATATTTTAAATCACTCACTAAAAGCCACCAAATGCCTCGTTCTGAAACGCAAACTTAAAGGAATTATCTCGATAAATCAGATTATTCACAGCGCTTCAGCCGGTTATGTAACACTAACCTATACCAAAGTTTGACGAAGCACCCACGTGCTGCATGCATCCTCTTTTTTAATCAACACTTGCGTGGCGATGTGTGTGTCATGGTGAGATTCTTTTCTACGGCATTTTGAATGACCTTTGCGTGCGACCCACATGAAGAATGTGAGAATGTTAACCATTGCTTATTTGAGTCTCCTGTGTTTCTGTAGACAGCAGACAATTTGTCGTGGCATTCAAACGTGTTCTGAAGTGCGAGGGCTGAGTACGAAATCCAAAAATAAAGAGAGCTAGCGACCACTCTTCCTACCTGGCATGGTTTGATCAGACTCCACGCAGAGTCAACTCCATTGATTGCCAACAATCCCACATTAATGCTACCGTTTTCTCCGCTGCTGAATATGAATCAGCTGCCCAGGACCGGGGGAATGCATTTGATGATGTGTGGCTTGTGCCAGTCTTCCACTTGTGAGGTGATCGTGGATATTTTGGCTTCCCGTTCAAAGAGCCTTTTGACCATCCCCATTAACCATATTTTCAAAACAGTGGAATTTTGTGAGGCTAGGGTAGAACTGGAACATTTCGCGGTCATGATTGCTCCGTGCATCAGAAAAGCACTAATAAACCTAAATTGACCTCTAATTTGAAACGTATAATAGTTAATGGCGAGGTAGGAAAATTCCATGTATCCGCTGTTTTTCTAAGACCGTAGGAACAGATTCCTTTACAGTGCCTGGGAAGGTAAAGGAAGGTGTTTGCACAGGCTTGCAGGCATCTTGTCTGTAGCTTCATACACATCCGACAGGCCACTATTGGAGACAGTCTGGCTGCCCCGAAATCAACAAACATTGTCACAGCAAACAAATCTGTTCCCAATTTTAATGTGATCAAATAAATGACGGAAACATTTTCCACCGGCTATACTCTTTAACTGAGACGTTCAGCGAGCCGGTGCCAGGAAGCGGCATGTGCAAGCCAAGATATTTCTCCTTCAGGAAAGGCTCAATGAACTCATCCTTTCTATCTCTGTGACAGTGAGAGACTGAGAAGTTTAGCCTGTCTGAAGCTCCCCAAACAACATTTTGCTGCAGTTAAAGCAGTGGCAACATGATTATTTGTGCGCGCACCCCCCCCCCCCCCCCCATTTGCGGTAAATGTGCTCTGCTGCAGGGGTTGGGAGTTAAAGCATGACAAGCTTGTAAAATTCATGATAGGCTCGGGATTCTTTGCCCTTATCACCGTGTGGGTCTTTTGTCCAGCCTGGATTTTTGAGGTGCAATCTCGGTCCCGCTCCTCCTAAATCACGCCCCTCCGCAAAGACAGCCTGGCAGACCTTGCGTGCCCCGGAAAACAACCTGTTGATAATGCAAGCGCATCGTGGCATGGATGAGGACTGGATTTGAAATTTGGGTTCGGGCCCGATCATGAGCCATATTTGAGAAGAGCGCCGAGGAAGTATGTGTTGTTTTGTCTGTGT
The DNA here is from genome assembly GCF_040956055.1 of Brachionichthys hirsutus. Taxonomy (NCBI): domain Eukaryota; kingdom Metazoa; phylum Chordata; class Actinopteri; order Lophiiformes; family Brachionichthyidae; genus Brachionichthys; species Brachionichthys hirsutus. Next base: position 2,901,757 of record NC_090900.1, on the reverse strand, counting down.
TTGAAAAATGCACTAATAATTTCTACGAATCAAAATCGTTTGTTGAAAGAGCCGTTTCCTCAGCGCTGGGCTGGCAATCGGGCCACGTACAGTCCACGGAGTGGTGATGCACTCCCTTGTCCTCAGCGTTGCCTCCCACAGTGCCCCTCAAAGAGCAAGGGTTCATGGGAATAACCAATGGGAAGCATTGCTCAGCGACTTCCCACAGCAATACTCAGCAGCAAGCCTTTAACCCTTTCCCACCGTGTGAGTTTTAAAGCACACACATGCACAAACTTCCGTCGACACAAAGGAATTTCTGGGTTCTAACATGTGTGAACATACGCGGGGACGTAATCCACAGTCGAGCTCCTCACAGCAGTGCTGTGATAGCAACACAGAATTGATGGTGTTTCCTCTGCAGTGTCCTAGATTGCCTCTGAACATTCATCACCAGAACCCTCCATGGCAAGATGTGGCCACTGGGCTTCACTCAAACCTCATCCCATAGCGCCAGCGGGACTCTGGTAAAACAAACAACACATAGCAAGCCTGGGAGTGTGCATACTGACTCAAGCTCTGCCTTTACATCGCCACTTACTTATTGCTTCTTTCTCATTCACTCTTCCTTTACACCCCCTCCTGTCCCGGCGGACCTCGTTCCCATTTCCTCTCGATCTGCCGCTTGTTCGGCGCGTCGTCCAACCTCTCCTCCTGTCCCGGCCGCTTTTCTTTATCTGTGACGTTGTGTTGTGTGATGAAGTGCAGGGGAAGAAGTAAGTAGCCAGGAAGGTGGACATGGGTGGGAGGATACGGAGGCCGCGAGGGTTCGGTGCTCGCAGGAGACGAATCTCAGTTCGCCTTGGACCCAGTTCCAGTCATTCTGAATTTTGTCTCACAAACTGTACTATACAGGGAAAAGGGACACCAATCAGTGGCCCATGGGAGGGGGGGGGGGGGGCAGCAGTGTAATATCCATCGCAGAAGGCGTCGATAAAGTGCTTTTTTGAGGCTGACCTCCACTTAAGGATCCCATAAAGATGGAAGCACAGTCTTCCTGTCATCGTCATCTGAAAGAAGTCAAATATCTCACTTTTTTGAGAAAGATTTGGACTGTTTCTTTATTCCTTTAGCTGTTGCCTGGCTACTCGTCAAAGTTAAAAATGAGCTGATGTTTAAGAACAGAGAATAATTCTTCATGAAAAGAAGGAGCTTCTCCCAAGGCTGAGGTCTCTTCTCTCTCTCTCTCTCTCTCTCTCTCTCTCTCACACACACACACACACACACACACACTGAATATGTTTCATTGCTGGTGTTCAGTTCTTTTGAGATTCACTGTGAAGATGTTCACCTTAGCTCTACCTTAGCGCTACTGAGCTGGCTTTGTTTAGCCTGTTCAAAATTCCATTGATGGAAAAAAGTCACAAATATTTAGCTTTTCATCCAGATTAGTTTTTTTCTGTATGGTGAGTTTGAGTTTTCTACCGTAAAGGCCAGGTATGTCAAGGTGGAAATCGAACTTTGCCATTGGTTTGACATAAATTACATAATCTACTTCTTCTTGTACAAACGTTTAAGAAAAATGCTGTACTTTGCAGAACAACCGCAGGCTACGCATCGGCCTCCAGTGAAAATAAGAGAATGCAAGCATGACAGGGAGTGTTGATCTATAGCAAGCCTGTTATTGCGTTTGCCTGGTTGAGCGTGGAGGCGTTAATGTCTCACTAATCACATTAACAAACAACGCTCACCCAGCCATGGGGATGGAACAACATGCATTCTCTCCACGGTGCAGGAATCATCCGCTTTTCGTGCAGACAGAAGCATTATAGCGTCAGCAGTTAAACCCCAAAAAACAAAAAAACAAAGGTTCCTTGATGGGATCAAGGGGAGCTATCAAGAAGTACCGGTGTCACAGTTAGCGGAAGAGATTTATCGTGTGTTTAGTGCTTGAGGACATCGGGAATGAGCAGACAATACGAGGAGCTATAATGCATGAGCGAGCAGGAGACAGATTTCGCTGACAGTTCGTAAAGATCTGACTTGAAGTGAGATTGGATCAGTTTTGAGAACCAAGAGGCTCAACGTGTAGAAGGGGCTTAGCGGAGGATGGCTCTAAGCGCTGTGGCTGCTATAGCCATGGGAAAAAGGACTTGATGTATTCAGAAATTATGCACTTTTTTAGGACAATATGTAGACAGAAGGGGGGCGGCAGCGGCAACGTGTTGGTGTCTACAGTACATGCAGTATGCTGTCATTGACTCTTGAAATGCAGCAGAGCAAAGAGTTTGATTCCAGAAACCTCTCGTCAACATTGTGCCTCAAAGTTGAAATCACCTCTCCCCTGAGCCGTCCGCAATTAAAAGCTGGAGAATTGATTGTCAGAGAGTAACAAGCAATTCCTAAAATCACAATCCTGACTCGAACCCATGCTTGGCATACTGGTAGATCTCGAAATTATGCACAAGAGACGGAATCTCAATAGCATCAGTGTCCGCCATGGGAAGCCTAACTGTCACTTCTGTCACCGGGCTCACACGTTCGTTGCCGGCATCTGTGCCGTCTCAGAAGCCGGCCCTGTCGCTTCTGCCTGCCCACCTCCTAATGTTATTTGGCAGAACAAAAGCTTCAGCACTCATGCCAACCATCCTGCCGAGGGAAGTTCTTGGGCATATATAAGTTGAGTTGTGGTGGAGGTAATATTACTCTCAGCAGTGGCTGCCTGTGTGTCAGGCTCCGGACGTGGAGAAGACGATGTTTGTCATGTTTCTTTTGTTTGCGGTGCATCCTCCACCGTATGTGCTCGCTCCTCCGGTCGCCTGTCTGTCCCGCTCCTTCTCGCCTTTTTCATTTCGCTTTCTTTCACCCCACCCCTCGCATTCTCACATTCTTTGTTTGACGTCTCGTTTTGAGTTGTTATTTCTCTCTATTTCCCTTCCTCTCTCTCTCTCCGCCCATCTCGGTTTGCGTCTCTTTGATGCCCTCATAGTTGGTTGAATGAGTGAAGCCATAAGGCTCTTCCGCCCACGTTCGAACGCCGAGCTGAGTTGTCCTGCGCTGCGCTGCTAATTCTCCTCAGCCCATCTGAAAGGGAAGGCAGCGTGTGACTCAGATGCTGAGGTGGGTGGTTTGGGCCCAAGTGGGTGGTTAAATAGGCTAACTGTAGCTTCTCCAACACACTCACTTTCACGCGGTAGATATTCTGCTAAGTAGCTGAAACAGGGCAAATTGGAGACGTGAACAGCTTTCAAATGTGATTTACAGTTCAAAGATGTTACTGTTATATCTCGAGGTTGTTTTGGAGAAGCACCAAACGCTCTTGATTTGATTTGCCGGTGTGACTATTGCTCAGCTTCCTCAGCCTAAAAAAAAAAAGAAAAACAACAGCAGCAGATCAGAATTCTCATAATTTTTTCAATCCACGCTCGAGCTCTCCGGGTTATTTCCGTATTTGCAGCATCACAAGGAAGGAAGTGTTATGGGAATGGATGGGTATTAATGGAATTATTGGTTTCATTCAACGTTTGAAATCAGAGCAGACGCCATAAAGCCGCTTTACAACCATCAAAACACGCTGGAGGTTATTCAAAATGAAATCTAACTCAAACGGAGCGTCGATACCGTCGGAGGCACAATCAGATATACTTTTCTGAAGGTGTTTTTTTTGCTTACGATGAGATTTAGACACGACTTCTTTTTTTTTAACAGATGAAAGTCAAACGTGCTCTTCCATTGAGGTATATCAAATCGTAATCATTTAGTTTGATAACCTTTTGCTGTAGGCCCATGAGTCAGACGCTGATAGACAAAACGGCTCTTTCCTCTCAGCTGAGACCAAGTTATAGATTCAGATGTTCGCTTCTGCCATGGGTAATTCTCTCTGACAGGCTAAAGTGACTAAGTAGCATTGCGTGCACTGCAGGGAGGCTGCAACTTGCTTATCTTTGAACGTGATTATCTTTATATCATTTGGCTCTCTGTAAATCAGAGAATGAGTCACGATCTGATTTTTATTCTTTCCTTGTAAAATCGAGACAATTCTGAATATGAATTAGAGTTACGCAAGATTCTGAAACCAAAGCAGTTTCTGTCAACTCTTGTGTTTATGTGTTGGCCCTATATTGAACTGGCGACATGTCTGAGGTGTTCCCCTCACCTCTTTCCCATTGTCAGCTGGATGGATTGTTGTCTGCCACTACTTGTTTAAGACAGAAGACGTGCTTATGCTCTCATCTTAACACAAAACTTCCACAGTAGAATATGAATAAAAGTCACTGTTGATTAAAAATCCATTTTCATTACGTCTTGACTGTGAAACCTCAAACCCATCGTTTAATGCAAAATAATCAAAGTGGAGAAACGAAACCAGCATCCAGAGAGATGAACCAGGTGACCAAAAGCACATCAAACAGCACAGCACTGCTGCAAGCTGTATTTTTTGGGTCAATATGGTCATCTTTTTTGCACTCCAGCACCTTGTCTGACGAAGACGTCCCTAATCCCGTCTCTCTCTGACACCCGCAGCCATCCGCCGGGAGCCTGCCGTGGAGCCGTGATGGCTGCGCATTTGAGCGGTAATTGAGCCTGAAATGTGCTTAATAACGATTGTCCTGCCTAATATGCCCCATCAGGAGCTCAGAGCACCGTGACAACCCGAAGCAGCCAAGGCGGGCAGGCAGATCGGGGAGATGGGCAGAAATCACGCTTCTCCTCCTCATTAACCTCCGATAACTGGGAACAGCCCACAGTGAACACGTCATTGGGAATCAGATGGGAGAAAGATACTGCGGGAATGCTCTGAGGGGCCGTGATAGGAATCAATCCTGTTGTCTTCTGGGAAGTGTAGTTTATTCTGATACAAACAGCTCACAAGCTATTTCTTCTCTTCCATCCAAACACAAATGGAGGTAAAACATAAAGGGCCAGTTTCTATATTTTTTATCCACGTATGTTAAACCTGACCAAACGGTTTTGACTTATCAATCGAGCACAGAAACGAGCCCCTGTTCCTAATTGGTCACATCATGAACTTCCCCTTGAATACATTTTCCATGTTCAAATTGATCCTGGCTGCCCAAGCCGTGAGCGGATCCTTCGGGAACGTGTTCCCCGTGTTATTAACGGGTATAGAATGAATTGTAGGTATTAATACAGTGTAGTCTGTGATGGGTTGCTCTGTTCACCCTGACAGCTGCCCCTGGGAGACCACATGGCAGTAAGAGGTACTTGTCAACACCGGATGAGCGACAAAAGGCAGGCATCTTCCCAGTCCGCAGGGGACAGTGTGTGTGGGATCAGAGGGCGTGATATCCTGTCCAATGCCCCTGTTAAGGATCCGGAAAGCCACATCTCCTTGCACCTGTCAGGCAAACCTCCCAAAGGAGGTGGTTTGACAGTGTCACACTTGTACAGAAGAGAGCACCCTTCTCCTGAGGAGTATGTGTAATCGTCATGACTTCCATTTCAGATGTATAATCAGTCGTTCAACCCGACGGAAGCACTATGTTTTTGCTTGTACGTTGAAGACGGAAGAGACGGGGCGCTCGGCGTTTCGGAAGGGTAATTGCCTCGCAAAGCGGACCGAGTCGGGAGGAGATGAGCATCCTCAGAGAAAAAAAGATTTACCCTACAAAGTGACTCATACACACAACAACCAGAGCCCGCTGGTGTAGCATTTGCTTATTCCCTCTCAACTTCCCCCTGATGTTCATTTTCCAGTCTGCTCAGCTTACATGCAGCATGTGGGTGCCGCTAACTCGGCACCGGCCGCTGGCGGAACCTGCCTGAGCAGTCGCTGAATGTTTCTCTGGGGGATACAGCTTCATAAGAGCAACACCATGCATCACAGGGACCACATTTAAATACCAAATGTGGCCCATTCATTTCTCCCTCTCCAATCATGAAGGAGTGCACTGCAACGTGTTTAGCAACGGGCCGGGGGGATTTGAGCAGGCAAACAGATGGGAGCTGAGAAAAGGTATGGATAAGGTACAAATGCAGGAATGGGAATCCCCCTGGGTGCACCCTTCTCGTTCTGGCACCCACTTTCATGGTGCATTTGGTGCCCTACTCTGTATGAGTTATGAACACACTCAGACTGATTGCATTAAACTCTGAATACAAAGGGTGTTATATCCTATGTGGTAACGCCGAGTTCTCTAGTTTAGTGTATCTTGCAAAAGAAAGTTGGCCGTTAATGCTGCTCTTCTTAAATTACAAGCCGAGCAGTGCGTCTTGATGTTGCACGAAGCCGTTCACATCCTCTTTATGAGAAAGCTTAACGTAATTCAAACAACATTAAAGGGAGATATTGTTCTTCCACATCTCTTGAGAAATACTACACTGGGTCCTTTTTCTTTTTTTTCGCTCCAGGATTTGCTGGGGGTGCAAATCACTGACAGAACATGTAAGAGTGGAGCCGACAAATCTGGATACAAGATGGGCACCGTGACCTTCCCCTGGCACACCGCCCACAGGCTGCAAACCCACTCGACATCACGGCTATGTGTGGCGTCTCTGCGGAAATCGTGGCAGGCGTAATTGCGCCTCCTGTCCGAGTGCGAGGAAGATATTCTTAAGGACCTTTTCTCTGCGCATCTCTGTGAGATGCGACAGAACAAGAGCACTCATCTTCATCTACGGATTAGACCCCAAAGGCCCCTTGCTTTCGTCTTACATGAAATGAGACATCAATTTTCACAATTTTCAGAGGGAAATGAAAGTTGTTGTTTTTTTATCTGTGTGGCTGCGGAACATCATTACTTTTGAATTCTCTTGGCTGGACGCTGATGTAGGAAACCTATTAAAGATCTTAAAGCTTAAATATCCATTGTGTATGATTTAAAGTTCTATATGCAGACTCTGAGGGTAGTATAATAGTCATATTTGTATTTTAAGTGATCTACAATCTACTAGAATAATTATCGTAGCCCTTTATACCTACAGAGAATGATCATGATGCTTCATGAGATTTCTGCAGGAGACCAGATTGGAAATGCCGAGTTCTGGCATTCAGAGGAGAGCCTTTTTTGTGTTTGTGTGTGTTTCTTGTTTTTCACAACCGTATGAGTTCTACGTCTCGCTTGGAAAGGAACAGTGCAAGATGCCACTAAATCCTTCAAACTGTTTGTATAAAATTTCTGAAACCAAAAATATGTGATTTTTAAATCTCAGAATGTCCTCACTGTTATAAATAGGATATTATTTTATTTTACATAAACAGTGATGTACAGTGTCTTCACACACCTGTGCACGTTTTGCATAAGTGTGTGTGTGCGTGCATGTGTAACCGGGTGATTGGTTGGGTTGCCCAGACATTCCTTGCCTGTGTGGGGTAATTAGGCAGGCAGGTGTGGTGGTGAGCACCTGTAGCGCATTTGCTGCTGATGAGGGCAGCGTATATGTGCTTCCCCTCTTCCATTCCCCATCTGACTCTCCCTGTCCGGCTGAAGTGAGCGTCAGTTTGAGTGGAAGGTTGGTAGTTATAGACCCCTTCCAGGTAGTCGCTGCTACAGCGTTTGTTAGTTAGTTAACTTTGGTTAACTAGTTTTAAAGTGAAGTATAAAGTGTTTTAAAGCTTATTTTAGTGTGAATTTGTTAAATAAAGCTTGTTAACTAATGCCGTGCTTGTATTCATTGTGAGCGGACTTGTGCATGGGTGTTTTTGGGAAACCCTCTAGAAGAGCTCAGTGATAAATAAACGAAATAAATATATCTTTAGGTGAAAGTCCTAAGGTGGCGTTGTCGGCGACAAAACTATTCTTCTAGATCTGCCACTCGTTTAACCGCATATCCCCACCCGCCACACATGCATTAAGGCAAGCCCTGTTCTTCAGGTGTATCAGCCTATCCAGATGTTAAAAGAATGCTTGGGTTACTGCACAGTGTTATTACCATGGTTACGTGTTATTACCACGGGTTACAGTACAGATGCCGTGGCATTTAAAGAGCTTTCGCTTTGTGTACACAAAGACACAAGTATTCCTGCACACACACACAAAGAATCACAAGGTTAATCTGTATCAAAACGCCCTTAGAAAAGACTGGACACCCTTCATAAACACCCCCCCGTCTGCAAAGGACAGTTTGTGGCACGAGGACATGTTGTCAAGGCTGAGGTCGTGGTGAACCATGTCACCGTAATCCAAGGAAACAAATGAGGCACGTCTCTTATGCCAGCTCCTGGTTACTTGGGCACCATTAGGGACTCGGCTGTTGTCAGCTCGGAATAAATCGACTCACCTCAGATCGCTGGCAGAGAGAGACTTGACTCCAGAGAGTGAAAAGGTCCAATTGTCTTTTTTTCATTCTTACCTCTGGTCTCCTTTTTAAACTACCATAAGTCCATCAACAACCACAACAACTAGTGTTGTTGAGAGCCACGAATACACAAACTGACTCTTCACAATGAGGCATCGACACCCACCCCATGTAACGTTAAGCCTCTCCTCTCGTGCAGCTGGATTTGTATTTGCATGAACACAATGTAGACATAGATGCGTTTCTCTTCTTCCTCTTCTTCTTGCACACACGATGTCTGGGTTGTGTTTTTTAGACACAGGCCTGGACTCAGTTGTTACTCCTTTTACTATACTTCCACTGCTGCTTTTGGGTGTAAAAGGAAAAGCCTTTAAATCTGTATGTTGCTCCTTTATTGACAGACTGCATCCACCCACGCAGTCCAAGTCCTATGGGACAACAGTAAGAAAAAGCATGGGGTGCAAGGGAATGCAATTTTCCCGCTCTGAGACAGACTTGCTGCCACTGATGAGGGGAGGGATTCAAAAGTCGCAATCTCCTTGGTAACAAGTATCTGAATGTAATAAGTCTTGATGAATGTTTTATTTTTCAGCATGGGCGCTAGTTTTTACTTCTGGAAAACTGTTTAAAATGGTAATTTAAAAAAAACAGGCGGTCAATGATAACTATCAAATAGTTATCAATAATCTTCAAAAATATTGCATGCATATTAAATAATTGCTCAAGAGCTGTATATGTAAAAGTTGTTTTTTTTAAAGTCACTTGACAGGTGAACAAACAATCCAGCATAATAAAATATTATAATCATCCACCCTATAGCCTCCCTCAGTACTAAACATCTAAATGTACACCACCAGAATGCATGCACTTCACCTCTGGATTGAGGGAAGGGGGGGGGGGGGGACTTGGTCCTCTGGGGATATAAATACCTGGTGAATCATGAAATGCCGACCACTAAGAGATGGACGAGAGGCCAATCAGGTGAATAATGGCCACAGTTTTTACACGGCAGCTGACAACACTGGTTGCCATCAGTTGTAATGTCCACCTTGAAAAACCCTAAGTGTGCTGTTTGATCAATGCTGCCTGATGGGAAGGGGGGGGAAATCAAGTCCATAAAGGGCCCTTGGATGCTAAAAGGGGAGCGAGACCTGGGGGACCAAACACTGAAATGTGTGTATGGTGAGAGGAATATTGACGGCCGAGTTACGAGAAGTGCGAGTGCTGACCCTGTAGCGCTTTTGTCTTTTGTAGTTTGTAATTTGCATGTGCTGTATACCTGTCAAGATAAGAAAAAAAAATTGTGTGTGTGTGTATTTCTTACTTTTTTTGCACTTGTGATGTGATGTAATTAAGACAAAGACTCAATGCAATGAGGTGCTGAGCGCCATGACCTTCTTGCACGCTGCTTAGATCAACCCGTTGCGGTTGAAAAGTTCACGTGTTGGAATGGAGAAAGGACTGCAGACAACAAGAGCAGAAGAAAGGCGCAGAGAAAGAAAACCAAAAAGGGAATAACAAAGTTTCTCTTCTCAGCCAAGGAGGAGGCATGCATGCGTCGGTGTCACTGTTTTCCCTTTTTCATGGCAAAGGGAGGAGAGCCAAGGTCGAGCGTGTCAGTGTGAGTCAAGCCTGAAAGTGTGAAGACTCCAATTAGACATAGCCTCGGGTTTGACTCCAAAAGACAAGGATAACACACACCCATCCGTGAAAATGTGGCAAACAACGCGCAGACAAACACTCACGCACGCTCACACGCACGCACACACACACCACATGTCTTCATGTCCCTGTTTTACATGAAATGCATGTTGATGCCACAGCTGTTTGCACCCCATCCATCATCTCGAGCAGGCAACAGGCAGAATTATTAACAAGCGAAATCCGTCATGCCCTATTAGCACAATAAGGAACCTGCTAAGGCAAGTAAACAATGCATTAATGTACGGCTGATGTATCTAATTATCGCGTTTGAAGAGGACCACATATTTAGGATTCCGCAGTCGATTTGCACTTAATTGAAGATGTTGCTTGTAAAAAACATATTGCAGCATTGATTATTTAATGAGCACCGGGGATGATTTGCAAAGTTCACAGCAGCAGATTTATCTTCGTCTGAGCCTCTTTTAAGAGGATGTGACATCACCATTGATGTCTTTGTTTCAGTTTTTATTTTATTTTTTCGTTGCTTTCGTTGGCCCTGTCCCAAACCTGTTTGAAACCCACTGCTGGCATCAAATTCAGAATATATACACAAAAGAAGTCAAGGGATTTCATGAATAAAACATTCAATATATTATCTTTGCACCGTATATGTAACAACAAGCACAATTATCGGCGTCTATAATCTTTTGCATGGTATCCCGATGTTTTAGTCACCGAGGTTAATCATCTTATTCCTGTTCTTAGACGGGATCCAGACCACCATCACATTTATTAATTGTTTTTTTCTGTGCTGCTTGCCTAAAGCATGAACAATCTGACTCTGACACCAACAGAGATCGGGATTTCACCGGGTAGATTCATTTGAAGTGGAGCCGGTTCTGCAAAGAGAAGATGTTTCCCGACGGTCCGGCAGCGTAGCCTCCCCGTAGCATCAGCTGGAAAGGTTCGCTGTTTCATGAGCTCGCTTGGCTCTTACAGTCAGATAAACAATATACTGTAAACTCCCAAAAAAAGACAAGAAGGGAGCATTCTTCCTCTTAATACAGCTGTACAAGCACAAACCTTCAACTTGTAGATTTCAGGTTCATCCATGTTCACTGGGAGCCTGCCAAGCCGGCGTAGGAACTGGACCAGGCCTGCAGAACACAGTCATTCCCCCACAGGGCTTGAAGCTCCAAGTGTGGGTAGAATAGAGCCGCCCGTACAATGGAACAAACTCACAGCGGCTGGTAGCTACACCTTTAGGTATGAGAAGCATTTTAAGGTGAGCACGCTGCCCCTCTTTTTTTGGGCCTGTGACCCTGGCAGGTGACTGATCCTGACATATTTCACCCTTAAAGTTAAGCTTCCTAAACTTTACTAATGATTAAGACACAATCCTGATTATCTCCCTTCAGATAGAGAACTTGCAGTGTCACACAAAATGAAATGGGGGGGGGGACTGTTTATTTTATTTTATTTTTTCAGGATGCCAATCAGTGGCTTTCATTGATAGTCAAATGCCGCTCTTTTTAAGATCTCTTTCAGTCAAGGCATTAGAAGGTAAGATCCGTGAACTGGTTTGATTATCTCAACCATGTTCTAGGTCAGTCCTTTATCCTACACCCCGCCTACAGGGAACTGATGCCTTGCTGGAGGAATGCAGCAAGGCATCAGGACATCTTTGGATGAAATAGCGTGGGTCCCAGTATACAAGCTAGCGTGTATAACATATACAGACAGCAAAAAAACACTCACACACAAATGTAGAGCAGATGTCCGTGTAGCCTACAGTGTAGACTTAATGAGCCATGAATGATAAGAGTGGCAAGTGAAGAAGCCTGACCCTCTGTCTGTTCAGCGAGGCTGTGGTTGGGGCACATCTGGTATACCTCCCACCCACCCTCCCTGCTGCACCTGTGCTTTAGATGCTCAGGGACAGTTGTGAAGCAATCTGCAAGTGCAGTGCTGAACCTCGCCGTTTGTACCCATCTGACATCCGTCTAGTGCAGCGTAGAGTAGGAGCTAACTTTAACTATCATGGTATAGTTATAATAGTTTAATAGCATAGCATTTCATTAAATTGGGAGATGACTTTTTCCAGATAGGAAGAGAGAAAGGTGATTATAGCGTCCATTTCCTTGGAGAAATTATAGCTGTCACTAGAATCGACCTTATTCCCCTAAGCGGTACCACCGCTAATGTTACAAAGGCTTACTTATAAAGGCTTTACACCAACTATACAGGGTCTAACCTGCTCCGGTCTGTAGTGCACCAAGGAAGGTGCATCTCATGGCAACACTGGCTCTCAATGTCAGTCAGCAGCTGCCATCGAAAACGCCCACCCTGTGGCTGGAGTCTTGGACGCTGTGCCCGTCTGAAATGTCCATACATGGTTTTATCCTACGGTATCATCATAGTTTATGTTTCCTTAAATGAACAGTGAAGAGAATTCCATATTCAGATCGAATTAAAAGACAGGATTGGGTGCTTGCTGTTTTTAAACATGCCATTCAAGGAGGCCGGCTTTGGGGTCGGCCCAAACCCTAACCTAAGACGTCTGTGTTTTTGACGATCTGGCAATGGGTCTCGACACTCAAACATCCTTCTCCATAATCGCCGATGCCTAAATATCCACAATAAAGCTGCACATTAAGAAAAAGAATAGTAAAATAGAGGCACAGGGCAGGGTTTTTACAGTCGTGGACACTGCCAGTCAAACCAGAAGGTCGTAAATGATGACTAAGAGGGAATATTTGTATTTGATTCATGGAAAATCCTGCAGAGTTTACAAGAAATTTAAATCCCACCCGCTTCTGTAAGCACTGGTTACATAGCCCTGCAAGGTGGACAAATGCTTCCAGCTATCGCGCAGGGAAATATGGCCCTTTGAGACATTTTGTTCTGCTTGAACAGTTTATGTCCTTTTTCCTTCGATGTCTTCACATAATCCAGTCTAAGTAAAGAACACTCCAAGATGCTGTAGGAGAGGCTGAAGGCATCGCCGAGAAAGGCATCACGCCTGTCCCGCCACGTCTCTGACCTGGAAACGGCCGACAATGAATGAAACGGATGGATGTGTTTTTTAATTTACTTAATTTATTGTTCCAACAACGGCAAAGGAGGTTTAATGGTTTGAGCGGATAGCGATTAAAATGCGGAAAGGGCGATTATAATAGGGGCGAAAGGGAAATGAGAAAGGGAAGGGAGAGACAGTAGGGATGAATAAAGGATGATGGGAATGCATCGGAGCAAAACTCTATAAAAGAAATAAAGAGGGGGAAATTTCATGGAGGAAGGAAGGAAATGTATGTTTTGCCCACTGCTTCAGCGCTAGCTCTGTCATGGGGCACGGATGACCCAAAACCAGAAACGCTCCCTGCTGCTGTTCACCTCCTGAGACCGCCATTGCGCTGCCCTAATTTATACTGACTGATCTTCTTCCAAGCCCTTAAATGTGACCTCTCAGCCACTTCTCTCGACCTCGCAACAAGAAACTTCACTTTCCTGCTGCGGGTGAATGCTTTAAATTGATCTTTTATACATGCCCTCTTTTCAATGTGCACCCTCCTACCACTGTATATTTAATATATTTAAAGTCCATCGTGCATCTGCGCTGCTTCAGTTTAACCAGAAGAACGCGGTGCATTAGTGAAATGCAGAAAAGAGAACAGGAGTGTGCAGCAGCTTCTGGAAATAATCCTTCAGTTTAGGCAATCTATGTGTCTACACTGCAATCTGTTAATGTGAGTCCACACTGATTAGCAGTTTTTCACTGTTTTAACACCGGTTTCTTGAACATTAACATAATTCCTGTCATTGCCGCCACTTTAGCCGCTACAGCAGCCACAGAATCACTAACAACATTCTCAGTGTGTACATAAAGCGAGTGGAAACACTGTGATTTCTGAGGCCCTCGCTGCACGAACGCCAACTCTCTGAAAGCCGTGACACATCTCCCTCCGTTTATAAATCTCGACAGGGAGAAGAGAAATGACCGGAGGCCTCAGACCGGCCTCCATGGTCCAGCGCTACCCTCTCCTGTCCAGGCTGCTCCTCCCTGAGTTAGACTGAGTGGCCTCGCTGCAGCGTGTTGAATAATGAATTAGAGGCTGATATCCTGTGACGGAGACCGGGAGAGAGCACTTCCTCCCCGGTCCGGAGTGGGGCTTGAATACCCGTGAATAATACATAGCCAAAAGTGGGTCTGGTGAATGACTCAATACTGAAAGGCAAGTGCGAGATTATCTTTCTCCGGTTATGAAAATATTGCAGGCTTCGTAACTCAATAGGAGAGGTGAGAAAATGATTGTAAGAAGCAAGCTCCCGGTTTCTACTAACCTCGATTTATCGTGAGCCATATTTTTAAAGCGTTAATCCGGAGTCCTACCATGTTTCTTTTTTTTTTTCATCGCTGGATTCTGGTTACACAAATGTGGAAGACGAATAATTACCGCACCTGTCTGTTCAAACAAAAATAAATCCTCCCGGACACAATCATGATGTATTTACTTATCTTTTATGCAGTTGTCAATTTACACATTTAGGAGTGGATTTTCGGCCTCCCACAGGACGATCCGTGGGCCCCCGTCTCTCGCTGGGCCAAGACAGCTTCCAAGAAAACTGCAAACCGCAGGCTGTCCCTCAGCCCCCAGTTCTCCCGGCGAACCGCTAATCCATGTGTTTGATACATTAGACGCTCTGCTTGGCTTTGTTCTGCAGGGATGTATACTGTCCCTTCTCCTGCCAAGTCTTCCTTCTGCCCTCAAATATCCATCTTCCTCGCTCCCGCTGCAGTCCGGAGGATTCCGCCCGAGTTCACGGGATTTATTTAATTGCGTTTAATCAGGGCTGGGTTAGGCCAGAGTCACAAATCTCAGGATGCCTTGCTTCGTGGAACCAGATACCTTGGACATAACCTCCTCCAGATCCGCGGCTGGCAGGTGGGCCCGGGCGACGGGAGAAGCGTTCAGAGAGAAAGCAAGGATGAATGAATAGATGGTGGGAGAGGAGAGGTATAGAGGACATGGAGAGGTAGGTGAGAAGATGCTGTATGGTGACAACAGCGTCTGTATTGAATTCCCGAAGGAGAAATCGATTGCCACGTGCCTCGCCCCCTCCCCCCCAGACCTCTACTCCTCCATGCCTCTCTCCGTGACACCATGCTGTGGGGAGCAGTAACTCAGTGTGCCCTTGGTTGAAGCTTAAGCGGATTTTGGGTCAGAAAGTATTCCCTTTGGCATGATTCACTGTATCCCTGCTAAAAGGAATTCTCAACTGAAGAGCATTAACAGCCAGTGGCCTCTTGGTCTTGTCTTCTGAGGACTACCAAGGGCTTAGAGGGACACAAAGGCACAGCGGGGGTGCAAAAGGAGAGCTTATTTTATTTTATTTCATTTTCATTGACCGTAGACCTCCGAGTCTGTCGAGAACATTTGACACTTCTTATATCTGGGTTACTTGGATTCTGTGTTGTCCTATGACTTTTCATAATTCACCTGTAGCACGCATACAGCTAAGGCACAGCTTAGCTACGACCATAGCAACCGAATCAAGCACCTCATTGACTCTCATTCTTCATCAAAACAGAAGCGTGCAAAGATATTGGGATAAAAACATGGACAATTTCAGCAACGCCTCAAAGAAACATATTTATCCCCATAAAATAGCTGTCAAGTTAAATCTCCCGAGCGTTTTCTTGTGTTACAGACAAAATGAATCCAGTCCCTTCATAATGAGCACCTTATTATGGCATTGTGTTTTCGTTGGGGCGACACAAATCGTTATTCCTCTGGGGAGGAATGGTGGGGGTGATTTGTGCACCTCTGGCTTTGTCATCCGGAGTTAAAGTAAAAGCGGGGCAGCTTCTAAAATGTGATCGAATGGCAGCTGTGGAATAAATGTGATGGAATGCTGCTGCTGGCTGTTGTTTTGATTCACGTCTTCATCACATTGTGATCTGAGACTTTCAGAGACAACCGACAGACGACTGACAGAGCCACACGGCGGATTGTCTTCCTCATCTTTACTCGAGAGGGACGGCTGAACCGGAGCGTTTATTCCATTCAAAAGATTGAGAATCAATGTAAAAAGTTGATGATTGGATGTCATCCTAGAGGATTAAATGTAAAAACAAAAAAAAGAGGTTTGTGATACGTTCCATTTAAACTGGGAAATCTCATTCCCTCCGACAAAGAGGTTCTGTTATTGATGCCATTTGCATGTCTGTTAGCAGGATTATGGAAATACTGCTCGATGGATCTTGATGAAAAACAAATCTGAAGATAGGTCTTGGTCTAACTTAGATCCCATTAATTTTTGAGAGCGATACGGATACACATCTGGATACAAATGTTTTGGGGGATTTTTCCATTTACTTATAATGGAGGCTTTTTCAAAAAAATAATATCTTGTAAAACATGCATCCAATTCACTCAACAAAAATCACAGTAAAGGGGTCCGATATCAACTGTCATGTAAAATATCTTCTGGATCTTATCCAGAAACATTTTTACAATGAAAACTTAATTTATGGATTCAAAAATCAACTCTGCTTCACTTTGACTTTTCATAGTTGGTGTATAAAGATACCAAGAAGAATCTAGAATCTTCTGATGATAATCCAGATCACCATGTGGACAGTGTGAATCCAATTAGGAGGGGAACAAGCTGCTTGGCTGAGTGCTTTTCAAGTTTCTAAATTTCTTTGCATTGAAGCGGGATTTCGGACTCAAAAAGTCAGAACAATTTGACAAATCCCAAGCTCACAAAAATCCAAGACAGCACCCAAACCACACTGAAACGTTTTGAGATTGTCTGCTTTGATCTCAGCTCCTAATTAGAAGAATATTTTATTTTCACTTTCACTTTGGACTAAGGAAGAAATTGTGAAAATAAAATGCCCTTTTTTTTATTTTTGTCTATTTTTTGTGTGTATTGTTAATTTACATTTGCAAAATTGAATTATTAACCTGTCAAACCTTTACTTAAATACCATGGATAGAATAATTATTAAAAAATAAGGTGATTTTTATTTTACGGTCACTGCTTTCTCTTCTGTTTTGATGACCGAGGAGCTCAAATAATACAACTTCATTTTTTTATCTTGTTTGTTAGTAATTGAAAAAGAAGGAAAATGGAATTTCAGCTCAATCCGAATAAGTGCCACAGACTAACTGTACAATCTTCCCTCAATTATTCCCATCATGACCAACGTGTTGATTCAAGGAGAGACAGACAGCCATTGATAGGGCGATGATATTGACTCCTAAAGAGCCCACAGTTACTCACTACCTCTTAATCACACTGACCCATAGCAGTGTCCGAGGCCTTTCACTGGACTTTCAAATCAAAGCTGAACAAGAGCAATGGAGGTAATTGTTAGAATTGAGTAATTATAGGGGCATTCGGCCGTGGCTCGAAATGCCCAAAATGGGTGATTAAGCAATAGTCTTGTATCCATGGTAACCTTTCAGAAGTAACGAAAAATCTGTATGTCCCCATATGGCCACAGAGAGAGAGACGGCAAACCAAACAGACAGGATGTCCAACACATTTGTGACTTGAAGACATGCCCTGCTATTGTTGGTTTTTGTTAATTAGTGATTTTCTTAATGTATAAATAAGCCTGGCTCCTTTTCTCAAATATGTTAATGATATTGGAGATTATTAGACATTCACAGAGAAATAATATACTAACACATAGGTTCTGCACAGCTAGCTGTTAGCTACACTAGCGTGCCCCCCCCCCCCCCCCCCACCTGCCACAAAGAAGAAAATGCAATAGTGAAGTTTCTGCACATGAAGACAGATGGAGAAAATGAATACAACTTTATTATTCATCACAAGGTTGGTCGGACTGAACTGCTGAACACAATATATCCATTTGCTTCATCCCAACAACTCAGTCCTCTGTCATCTCCAGCATTAACAATTGAGGTCTATATAATCTGCCCTGGTCAGCCCTTCTGAAAATCTCAGCCCCCTCCAGACGAGCCTCTTTATTTAATTTAAACTTGTGCAAAGAGGTGGTGTGTGTGTGTGCGCGAGTTTGTTTGTGATCGACTGCATGTGTACTGCATGTGCTATTTCTATTCTGCATTCAGACATTTGATTTAAGCAGATTGCATTTTTAGTCACTGAGCTTGTACACTGACTTAAAAAAAAAACAAGAGCACCATCTGTTGTTCCAACACAAAATACAGATTTGTCAGTTTCGTACGAGATGATGCAATACCACCGGAAATGTTTGGGAGTCGGTGAAGCTGCAAAGAAAAGACGAAAAAAATGGTTTAAAATGACCACATAATGAACAAAATGTTTTGAAAAATAAAAGTCAGACAAGCAGTGCAGCAACTAAAAGAAAATGGGATCATTAAGTGAAACTGGGTTCACGCTTGTTTCCTCTGCATCAGTCACCTTTATTGACTGAAGTGCAGCTGCATTGTCCTGGCTCCTTGAGGTAAAAGTGGGACAGAGCCACACTTAAATTATAGAGCGAGGCACAGCGGTTGCATGTGTGCACATAACACTGAGGCGGGTTGCCTAGTCACAGCGGAACATAGAACTGCATCCTGGTCCCAGAGAGTGGACTGGAGATGCTGAATCAGCCAAATCCCTCAGCTGCAAGCTGGATTTGGGCCCCAGGAGCACAGTGTCTGACCCACATAACTCATCGCCACAGCGCAGCAGCGGCATACGTTAAGCTTTTGCATGACTTTACTTGCAGCCAAACACTTCTGGTGACAGTCTGTCCTCAATAACGGCTGCAAAGGGTCTGTTGACATCATAAGAAAGGACTCGGAAACACCCAAGCAGGTAAAACTAATGTGAGATGTCCTCACGTGAACCTATGAGACAGGAATAACTATTTGTTTGGGCAGCATCTATGCAATTTGTGAAATGGCATGCACCTCGGTATAATGTTGTTTCTGGTAGTAAGGTCAACGACCAGCTTGTTTTTGGTTCTAAAAGTAGATATCAATCCCACACTAACCACACACTGTTCAATTCCACATGCCCAGACGCAGTAGACACACAAACGCAAAGTGTGCGACCTGAGGTTTACTCGCCCTTGGCAATGGCGTACGGCCTTTGCCTCCCATTAACCTCCTCCAAAGAGGTGGGAGAGAACTGCAAACGGGCAAGAGCTTTTATATTTAGAGGTGCGCTGCTGAGACTCGGGGAGTTATCTCCTCACGCTTTGGTTTGCGTTTGAGAGGCAGCGCTTGCAGACGAGCAGTAACCTGGCAACAGTTTTGGTACGCCTCGCTGATTATGTGATCGTGATCGTGCGTGTATAAATAAAGCCTTCGCCACAGTCAGCGACGCCAGGTACGCTGGCTCTGGCGCCGTCCAAGAGACTGTCCGACTGTGTGATTTTCTTTCATCAACGTAAAACTGACAGGTGGGAAAATGGTGGCTGAAGACTCGTCGGAGAAGAGCGACATAGGAAGGAACATGTAGGAACTCCTCCATGGATGTGACCTGGTCAAGCTCCTTCTGTGCCGCCGTCCTGGTGGAGGCGCTATCCCCAGCATCAGTCGATATCAGCATTTGTGTGCAAGCAAGCTTTTATTCCTTTAATTGGTTGGTAGCGCTTTAGCACGATTGGCATGACTTGAGTTTGAGACGGTGAGAAGCCTTTTTCATCCTCTTCGATTTATGGATTGCAAACTGTACATCTATACATGGAGTCCAGGCAGCTTCCTGTAATAACGTCTGATTTAACTGTATGGTCTGCTGACAAATGGTTCGTATTTCCTTTCCAAAGAGAGTTCCCCTAATGAATATGGCTCTGCTTTTCTCTGTCTGCGCGAGGCATTAGCTTTGAGTTTAAGTATTTTTTGCACATCATTTGGATAAGTTGTTCTGAAAGACTCCCTTCCCTTCTCCCGATCAATAATTCAAGGTGTTTTAAGCATTGAGTGTAAACAGTAAACAGGATCCCGATCTATTCAGATAACATGGCCTCCATTATGTTATCCTGAAGACACGGAGGTCATTGATTGGTGGGGAATCATTAACGGACTTGAAGCTGATTCATCTGCACCTCTATTTAATAAGCAGCAAGACAGAATGGAGAGGAAAGGAGCTCCTCGAGCTTCTAATCAATGGCTGAAGTTACTGAAGCTCACGAGCTGAATAGAAGCTTAAAGGCTTTAATTTTTGTTACAAAAAAAGACAAAATTATTAAAGAGCAGTCGGAAAATATTCAGAGACACTTGCTCGAAAAAAAGAAAAAGAAAGAAAGAACACGTCTATCTGTTTAATTTCTAAACTTGAAGTATCAAAGTTGGTGTATATATTTTTTTCCACGTCAACTTGGATCAGGGTCCCCGGAGGAACCGGTCACCTGGAGACTGTAAAGGAAAGTTTGTCTTAATTGTAAAAACTAACTCTGTGCTGCGTTCTACCCGGGTTGCCATGGGTACGATGGCAGCCAGCTCGATTTTGTTGTCAACGACAGGAAGGCGGGAAAGAGAAAAACACCATGAACTTGTATCAGCGAGAGAGGACACTTGGTATTATTAATAGCAACAGGCCCGTGACAGTGAACAGAGAGAGGCCTGTGTGAGTTGCCTTTTATTTCAACCACCCTCCCATATGGCCAACAGCACCCCCCCCACGCCCCAACCACCCCCCCACCCCAGTATCTTATGAAATATGTACAAGGCAAACAGAGGCGGGGTTGATGCGAAGACCTTCCTCCTCTATGACTAACCGCTACACGTCCAGTACCATTACTTATTTATAAGGCATGCGGTGTAAGTGCCAGAGTGGCCTCGCTCGCTTCCCTCCATGCCATAAGGGCACTTTCATAACACCCTGTTTACATTTCAACCACCAAGAGAGGAGCGTGACACAAAAAAAAAAGGAAAACGGATCTCCAATTAGTTACAGTGTCCAGAGCGTGACGAGACACAGGAAGATGAGGCGGTTAAATATTTGTGATGCGTCTCGGATCCCGTTGTTTCGTCTTGGTCTTCATCCAGAGGTTATTGGGAGAGAGACGGCGAATGAACTGGAGAGACAATTAAGGCTCAATTTTTCCAGTGTGCGTCATCACATGCGACGACCAGTGTGTCCAAATGCCATCGTGTTATTCCTTTATCCTTTATTCATGTCACCGTTTTGCCTCCTGGCTAAATCTGCCTTTATCACTTAAGCAGATCACGGGTGACAATTCCCAATTTTTGCGTTGCAGGGCTGGAGCTATATCAGGATTCAATAAAACAATCGACATTGCACGGTTTAAAAATCATTTGGCAACAGCATTCCTTTGGGTGCATTTAATGATTTAAAACAGACGTCCTTCAATTTGGCAGGAATGACGGATGCTCAGTAGCTGGATTAGAGTTTCTCAATGCACGTGGATTTAACAATAATTAAAATCAATTCAGGCCACATAATTCTAGAAATCAATGAATTACAGTGAAGAGATTTTGAGTTTTCACTTCTTGAGAAATGAGGCCCTTTCCGTCCTGTTCCTAAATTGTCATGCTATCAAATATGTTTCTTTTCAAGTCATCTTTCTACAGATGTTGTGCACGTACGTGTTCAGATTGCATCTTCTTTGCTTTATGGTAATGTGGGTCATATTTTCCTCCAGTGCCTCCTGAGTGTCTCAGCAAGCGGCTAACTCTGCCCCATCTCTGGATGCCGCGAAACACAGAGCTGGCGCTACCTCCAGGGA